>NC_056737.1:679909004-680086504 GCF_019279795.1 Protopterus annectens | reverse complement strand
ACATTAGAGAAACATGTTTATGAGTATTCACAGGATATAAACTGTCCCAGGGTTATAACCAGACAGAATAATATGCTAGCAGTCCTGAAACTATACTCAAATGAGAGTACAGTCAACCCAGACAAAATGGTAATGTTACAAATGCCTTTCAGTTGTTGAAAGCCAGGTGCATTTGGTAGCCTTCTCATAAGCACAGACTTGAGACGTTTAGACTACAATGATTAGATCAAAGTGATGTATCCATCCTCTGAAACACACATCTACTCCAGCCATAAAAAAATGTTACAGTTCATGCACAGTACATGGTTTGTATTGTAAACTTAAGTAATACTCCATGCATGTAGATAGATAGCCATTGGAAATGTAGTACATGAATCATTCCCATGTGCTATTAGTTCTAACATTATGAGATATCCTAGAGAAAAATAGAGTCCCCCCAAGAACCTGTTTTGGCCTGCAATAACTGGTAAAATGTTGCAATGTTGCACAAAATGTAACATTGCATGGAGCTAGAAAGCATCTGAAATAACTGTGTTTATGTAACTGACAAGCAAGGACTGGTTCATTCTAATGAAAAATAGATAGTACTATTAAAAGAAAGACCTATTCTTCTCTCTGTAACTACGTTATTGGCAGTGATAGTTAGATTTGCAAAGTGTAGGAGGAGATTTATAATTCTGAATACTTGCTAAATTAGTAATGCTTTGTGTGGGAGTATTTTCAACAACTAAATGCCAAGTGGATAAATGTTAGCAACACAATTAATTGGGAATTTCCATGTATTCAATATACAAGTATCACAACTGGGCTAATTATAACTGTTGATTTTTAAGTGGGTGGTACGACTTGCCTATGTATAATTACAAATCATGCAGATCATTACAGAATGTTGACAAGCCTACAGGTGACTCCAAAGTTTGTAGAAAGCTTGTGTTTTGTAGAAAATGTGCAGAGATTTTATGGTGCGTTTTCAGAGACAATTACAATGTGTTTGAGTAGGCCAGGCATGTCAATGATACAATATAATGTGTATTACTGAGTTGAAAACTATGTATTCAGCAACAAAAGAAGATATGTATGCCTTGAAGTAATGTCTCAAACAGAGGGACTTTGCAAGCTATGAAAAGGTATGTATATAAGATGTAGAGCAATTCCTCAAGCAGAGAAATTTCCCACGCTATCGGACAGTATCCTTTCACTGCTGAGCAGTATAACAATTACAACTATAGATGTGCACAAATTGGATAACAAAACATCATTTCATATACAGCTCACTGTTAAAAACAGGTCTATTACAAATACTTGCATGATAGTACAATGCCAGCCTCTGCCATTCCCTTCTTATGGTTGCAACACACTTACCTTGCTCAAACTCAAATAATGTGATTTGGTAAGGTGCAGTAGCTGTTCTCCAGATCTCCTATTCCAGTTTGTGTTTAAGTAGCAGCCTGTAAGAGCTGCAAGATACACAAATCTCTGGCTTAGAAATAGTTGTTTTCAAGCACTTGGGACTTGAGTGTTTGTAGTAGAAACTTAAACTCAGCATTCATAATACCTGTTTTCAATGGTAGTGTAGCCCAATGAACTTTCCATGCACACACCACTTTATTTAATCAGCTCTGGGGTCACTGTATATCAGAGTAAATGGAGATTTACTCTTGCAATGACCCCTCTCAAACAATGTGCAGTTTCAGCCCACTGTGTGTTATCATACAGTAGACTGTTGGATAAGTAAATGACTCTTGACACGTGCTTCAGACTCTTAAAAGGACAGTTATAGGGACTGAGCCTCCTACCACCTAGTACTTAATGTAATCACATACAAGGTCAGTATTACTCATAGAGAAAGCAAATGTTTGCTTTTTGCAAAAAAAAAAAAAAAAAGAAACCAAAAAACAAAACAAAACAAAAAAGTATTTCTCTTTCTTTTTTCTTTATCAGATTTGGAGAAAATTGAGTTTCAAAAGATGGACTTTGACAGAAAATATGCCTCCATGTAAATGCAGATAGAAAAGAAAAAAATGTATGCTGACTTTTAACTGAAATAAGGTAAGAACAAATATATACAGAGGATCAGGAGGTATGGGATGAATTCAAAGATTGGCATAATAGTGTAATCATTGGTGTGAGTGGAGGAACAGGTAGTGGGTCTCCTTTACATGATCGAAATGTCAGTTAGCCGAAATTTAACATGATGAGATGACTTTGTCAAAAACTTACTTTGACAAATGGTCGATCACTGGAATTTTAGTCTGGGAAAGGAGACAGTTGGCTAACATGGGGAACTTTGCCCTTTTCCCCATTATAGTGTGATCTCGGAGTTGGTATATTTAGTTATGGGTGTGTGGGGTGTTAGGAGTGATTTGATATGCGTCAGTGCATTTGTTTATTAGATTTGAGCAACTGCCTCCTTTCCTGGGGTAAAATTGCGGTCATCCAAATGTTAGTTAAAGTAGGTTTTTGGCAAAGACATCTCTCAATTTTAAAGTTTGGTGAAGTTAAATTTTGATGATGTAAAGGTAATCCCAGATAGTACAATTGCCTTTGGTTTTGAAAGATGTGAAGGCTCTGGATACTAGTCCCACCCCAGGTGTGCATGAATTCATTCCAGTCCTCATACTATTATGCAGCATAAGGGGTATACTACACTCCTGAGTGTGTCATTCTTTGGATGAGATGTTAAACAAAAGTATTATCTGCTGAGGTGGTTATAGCTCAAGTATATGTAAAAGATTCTATTGAAACTATCAAAAAGAGTCAGGCAAGTTTCTTTGATGCCCTAGATGAGTTTCCCCTAGCGGCATAAATGGCACCTTATTTTTCCCCTGAAAAGAGGCTACTATCTTAGTACAACAAATGAATAAAAGACAAGGTCCACAAAATGTAAATCATATTTTACTGACAAGTATTACAATTCATGGAAGTGATAATTAAAAACCTAGGCATTAACAGAAGATGGGAAATATTAACTCAGTCAAGAAGTACAAATATATATTTTACCTAAACTGTTGCAAAACATGAAAAATAAAATTCCAGTGAAAGAAAGAGGCAATGTAGGTATCAAGCTTATAAAGCACACATTTATTTTTATTTATTCATTTAATTTAGTTTTATAACTGGATATGTCTGACTGGAATAAATCCATTTTCAGTGGATTCCCAGTAAGAAAAGCTCCAGTAATCAATGCAAATTGTTTGACTATATACATCACCACAAAACAGTAATAATGCAAAGTGTATCACATTATCAGTTAACAGATAATAGCAACACAGTAACAATGATACATTACAAACACAAATAAATATGGGAAAAAGCAGTTCTATTTTGTTACAGGAAACAAACAAGGGTGAAACAGTAGCAGTAAATTACAATGTGATCTATTAGCTATAGCTAGAAATGAAAAGAAAAAAATCTTATCAGTCACACATACTAGATTCTTTTTAAAATTATTTTTATAATGTTGAAAGGATATGGGAATTTGATAGCCATGCTATTGTGTTTAAATGAGCAAAGAGAAAGAACACATGCTAATGATAATGGGGTATCAGGTTTCTGTGCTGTTTCTACACAAGAAGGACGGGGTGTCATCATTACTGTGGCAGCAATACAGCATCAGGTTCTGGTGATTTAGTTGCATGACTTATAAATGAAAACTGAAATGATAATGCACATTAATAGGGGGCTATAAGATATTTAAAGTGGATTTGCATTTCTCAGGGTTGGGAAAATAAGATTAATGTGAGAGTTTGGTAATCTATGATGTAGATATGCTAAAGAGATCTACCATTCACCTACCAAATACAGAAAGACTAGTCTATATCTAGCATTCACCTACCAAATACAGAAAGACTAGTCTATATCTAGCATTCACCTACCAAATACAGAAAGACTAGTCTATATCTACCATTCACCTACCAAATGCAGAAAGACTAGTCTATATCTACCATTCACCTAGCAAATACAGAAAGACTAGTCTATATCTACCATTCACCTACCAAATACAGAAAGACTAGTCTATATCCACCATTCACCTACAAACTACAGAAAGACTAGTCTATACAGTCACCACAAAAGGTGGAATTCAATGCCTACTGATATTACAAAGTGAAAAGCTGTCACACTTCTCAAAGAGCAGCTAGCTGAAAACTTTACAAGCACATGCTGTTGTGACCATGGCTACTGTACTTACCACTTGTATAAGATAGATCACTTGATGTCACATACTTCTCTTTTGTTATACATACACAACCATTTCACTAAATGTATTGTGCTTGTACATAAAGTATACATGCTGAACATTATATAAATATAATTTTTAACTATGACGTAAGGGAACTATGTGATATCATAGATATTTCTGCACTTAAATCTTTAATCATGCTGTTATCTGCTGTCAGATTTCACACTTTATTCACAGTTTCCACTACTGATAGATTTCCTAGCTGATAATCACATTACTATCTGCTGTTAGACTTCACAGTCTTTAAACGCATTTCTATCTGCTGTGAGATTTCACAATCCTTAATCGCATTGCTATCCGCTAAGAGTTCTCTGCCCTTAATCATATTATCTGCTGTTAGATTTCAAAGTACTGAATCCCTTTACTATCTGTTGTTATATTTCAAAATCCTTAATCACATTACTATTGGTTGTTAGAGCTCTCTGCCTAAATCACATTTCTATTGGTCTTTAGGTTTCTTGGTCCTTAATCAGATAACCATCAGCTGTTAGATTTCACATTCCTTAATAAGTTTAATATCTGCTGTTAAATTTCACAGTTTTAATCTCATTACTGTATGCTGTTAGATTTCACAATCCTTAATCACATTACTATCTCCTTTTAGATTTCACATTCTTTAAACTTGCCAGTATCTACTATTAAAGTTCACTGTCCTTAAACAAGCTAATATCTGCTGTTACACTTTACTTCACTATTACTGTCCAGTTCAAGCCAATATACTTAAATGTAATGCTACTGCCAGTCCTTTACTATTCTGTTCATCTTTTATTACCTCAAACCATTTCTGCATTTGCTAGTTTACTGACTGTGTTTTCTCAGTTGTTAATATATTAATCCTTAATTATTTGTGTCTTTACATCATGGCTTGACTCAAAACTGAAAATATTCATAGACAAGCTCACCTGCTGGTTACCTATTATAAACAAACAGACAAACAAACAAACAAATAAACCATTAATGCATTATTGTTATAATTTTATGTGACATATGTTAACTGCTGAGAAGTATATTCTGTCTTCCTAGTGACATGCTTTAATTCCACCTTCCAATGTAGATGAGGTAGTTGCAGAACTTGCAGGACATATTTTGTACAGAGCAGAGATCTATTTCTTCAAGTACTCTAAGACTTCTTTTGCTTCTTTTGCTGTTCATGGGGCCATCAGTTCTTTATTGTAATAAGATGTTTATATGTGAATGTTGTGGTTTCCTGTGCACTGCTTGTTCTAGAGGTACTTTATACCTTCTACATCTGCTTTTATACATTCTTTTTTCATCACCCAACATTTTTTAACTTATAAACAGAATTACATTTAACACAGTTGTAAATAGTAACACTACCGTTGTAAAGAAAAGAAAATAGCATTGTTTTCCTCAAGGGAAAAAAAAAACTATATACAATATATATATATATATATATATATATATATATATATATATATATACAATGCGCCTGTGAGATAGTAACTGAAACAAACAGTGGTACTCCATGGAGAAAAGTTCAGTACAGTAAGTAGTAATATATGTTATACAAATAATAAACATTTTGAGAAACAAATTCAGGAGGCAGAGTTCTGCTGAAATAAATAAATTACAGATAAATGCTTTTCTCCAAGGATTATTGACAAATGTCTTAGGAAATAACCCACTTTTCTTTATTTTACTCTCAATTAGGGCTACTTCTTTTAAGGAAGATAAAAATCCATGGCATTGATATTGTTCTCCAATGTTTAGTGATACTTTTCCTTGCCACTGCCAGTATAGTCCAGACCAGGTAGAGATTCTCATTATACAACTTGTGATTGCCATTTTTATTAAGTAGAAGTAAAAACTTAAAAAAACAAAAACATAAACAAAGAATCAATCCATAAAACTTTCATCAAATCTATGGAATTCCAAAACTGTTTCAAAGAAGGCAATCAAAATGTATGCATCCAATCTGCATTACAAATTTTAGTACACCTCCAACATTTAATGGTGCTCTGTTTATT
This sequence comes from Protopterus annectens, assembly GCF_019279795.1. Classification (NCBI taxonomy): domain Eukaryota; kingdom Metazoa; phylum Chordata; order Ceratodontiformes; family Protopteridae; genus Protopterus; species Protopterus annectens. The sequence continues at coordinate 680,080,276 of NC_056737.1, read as the reverse complement.
TATTTTGGCCATTCTCTTTGGAGTTAAGAAAAATCTATATAAACATTTCCAAGTATATATACATCAATGTTGAGATCAATATGTATTATTAATAGAATTTAATATTTGGGATATCTGCTCTAAAGTAAGAGTTATGATCCAGGGATAAATGTTTCCAAAATTTTTCATTTAAATTAGTGTTGTAATCTGTTAGAATTTTATATCATTTAGAGATAAGGTTTTCTACCTTAGATTTGTTGTATAATATACCACAGAAAAACATTTAATTAGTTTGCAGTTTTCTGTATGACATGAATGTGCAAGAAATAAACATTAATCTTGAGCTTGTATTTTAATATTCTGTAAAAGTAACCAGTCTTGAGGATATAAATCATAATAATTCTAAGCTGTTGAAAATATGTTACTTTTATATATTTTTTAAAAAAGTTGATATTAACAAGCAATGCCTTTGGTTTCCCAGAAGTCAAGTTTAAGTGTGGAGACTTTATTAAAGAAAGATTTGGTTATACTAAATGGAATGATAGTCTCAAACCAAACTTTCAAGTCTATTTTGTTGACTTTGTTATTTCTGATAGAATTGATGATGTAGTTCTTAAAAGAACAGGACGATGTGGAGGGAGAATGACATTGTATGTGGTTACAAAATTAACATCAAAAGAATTTACTTTATCTTATCCTGTTGTTATTTTCTGTTAAGTCATTAGTATTACACAGGTCTAAATGTAAGGTTTTCCAGTTTAAGCTATCATTAGGATCAATCCTGTTGAGTATAGTTTTAAAAATTGTTGCTTTAACGTAGGTACCTGTATCAGGAAAGTTAATACCTCATAAGTTTCAAGATTTAGTATGATGATGTAGGACTACTCTAGGTTTCTTTGAGAATCATAGCAATTTTAGTAATTGTTTGTTACTATCTTTATGAGTGACTTATCAGGATATAGGCTTAAAGCTTGTATTATATATAGTATTTTAGGAAATAGAACCATTTTTATTAGTTGCAATCTTTCGTCAAATGATATTATAGTTTAGTTCCATTTGTTAGTTAGACTTGAGATTATGTTTAAAATGATTTTATAATTTGTACTTCTTATTGCTTCAATAGTATCCATTATAGTTATGCCTAAATATTTGAAAGGAGTGAGATTTTTACCTATGATTTTTGAGTGTTTGTAATTTCCTTTTTTGTTTAGAAATACAAACTTGACTGAAATAGATTTATGACTGAAATGATAACATTTAAGCATTCTAGAGTTGATCTTGAGTTGAGAAGTGTTAGTAGCACATCATAAGCAAATAGCATAATTTTAGAAGTACAATTTTCTGAAATTTCTATAACAATGACATTTATATTTTTTTCAATTAAAGTTGCTAGAAAGTAAATGGCTATAGCAAATAAAGTAGAGGTAAGGGACATCACTGTTTAGTAAACTTAGGGAAATGGATTTGGAAGTAAAAAGTCCTCATTTAATGCAAGCTTTGTTGTCTTTATACATTTTAATAAGGGACATTAATGAAAAGGAAAATCAAATGATTCTTAGACGTCAAATAAATAATTCCAGTTTAAAGACTCAAAGAACTGTTCAATGTCTAGACTAATAAGAATATATTTATTTTTAATTACAAACTCTCTAAGGGTTAATAATCTTTTAATATCATCATAAGTTTGTCTTTGATATACAAATACAGCTTAGTTTAAATTAATGATTTGTGATATATATTTTTAATGTATCTGAAAGTACAGACATGAAAACGTTACAATAAAGGTTTAAAAGTGATATGGGTCTGTATGAAGAACAGAGTTTAGGATTTTTATTTTCTTTTAGTTTGTATGGGATTAGTGAATATTTCCTTGGCGGAATTGTCTCATATGTATGAACTTCTATAAGGATGTTATGGAAAAGTGAGATAATAGATGGGGGGGTAATTTATATATTTGTATTATTAGTCCATCTGTACCTGGAGCTTTTTTAGCCTTAAATTGGTTGATTTTGTCCCAGATCTCTTTAAAAGCAATCTTGTGTAAATTTTATTTTAGCTCAGAAGGCATTTTTTTAAAAAAAGGACAAATCAAGATCTAGATTAGGGACACTGTCTTTGTTTTCAGATTTTTGGTTTAGAGATATGTGATGATGTCTGAAAACATCAAGGATGTCTCCAATGTCTGTGTATGGTTTGTTGTTATTGATATCTTTTATTTCTAAGATGTTAATTGCTTTTTGATTGTATGTTGACTCTTTTAGTTAAATTGTGCATATGTTTGGGAGACATAAAATAAGAGGCTACTTTTACCAACTTTTAACTTTTCCAAAGCTAAGGCTGTTTTAACTGATAATATATCCACACATCTCTTATTTAGATTTTCTATTACTTTTACCGGAGTCTTATCATTTGTTTTATATTTACGTTTGATAGTTCTGATTCCAATTCTTTTGTTTTCCACTTATACTAAACTAGAATTTTACCAAAAAATATAAGATTTTAAAGAGTCCCAGATCACAACTATATTAACTCCATCAGTATTATTTGTGTCTAAATACAGATTCAGTTAAAAAAGCAACCAGGATTTGAAATCTTACATTTTTTGTTATATAAGCAGGTATTCTGGTTAAATAAGGTTATCATTGGATCATAGCAAGTTACTAAGCTAATAGCCATAGGGCCCTTACAAGCCTAGCCAAGTTCTGCCCTTGTTTCTGCAATCAGCACCTATTGTCCTTGTCCAATAGAGAGACACAGGTGGAACCCCCAGGGTGAATTTACAGCTACCCTTCCAGTCATCCAGACTGTGGTTGAACAAGTTAAAAGAGGTGCTCTTCTTGACATGAATTGGGAGTCTGTTCCACAGGTGAGGTAACCTCTGGGAGACAAATATGTCTCTCCAGCAGATTCTATTAATGTCACATACCAGGTTAAAGTATTTAGAGCAAGTAACCCATGAGCCATTGGACTTATGGATATGCAGTATTTCCAGTAAAGCATTATTAGAGATTGCCTTGTATGCAAGGCAGAGATCACCTCTGAGTAGTCTGTATGAAACAGAGTAAAGTGACAGTGATTTCAGATGATCCACATAGGATGGATGCTGAATACCATACCTTGAATTCTCCTTCTGAGGAACTTTTGTGGTCTCTCCAACTGCTGCAGGTGCCTAGAAAGGTACATACCAAAAGGGGAATTGCACTCAATTATTGGCCTGATGAAGTAAGAGTACAGGGAGGTTACAACTTCTTTTTTCTGGAAGCAATGCCCTTACATATGAGATAAGCAATATAGAATGCCCCTCTTACCACTGTGCAGACATTGTGATCAAAGGTAAGGTTGCTGTCAATCTATGTGCCTAGGTCTCTCACCACTGAGTACATACCTATGGTGTTTTATTGATGTGCTGGTTAGCAAGAACATTGCTCTTACTGAAAGGGATGATAATACATTTGTTTGCATTGAGTTTAAGGCCACGACTTTGGCACCAATCATTTGTTTGTGTAAGACCCTCTTTTAGGATGTTGACACTGTTTGAGGATTCTATGACTGCTCCCTGTTTGCAGTCATAAGCAAACTTTGTCAACTACAGAACTTTAGTTTTTTTCTTGTACTTTAGAGAAATAGATTACAAACAGTAGAGGTCCCAGTACTGATCCCTGTGGTGTTATTTTTTAAGAGTTCATGGAATTTTAGAATAAGGGCATTGTGATTAGAAATAAGACAGGGTATAGTGAACGTAGATATCTTTGAAATTATGTCCTGTGATACCAGTATTCTGTCAGTTCTAGTTTGTATGCCATATTTATAGGAATAATGAGTAGAGAGTAAAGATTTGAAGTCTCGCAGAGAGAATACATCTTTCAAGTTAAGATTTTCAATCCAGTATTTAAGCACTTTTGCAGTGGAAGTCATTCTTAGTTTTCTTTCATTACTAGAATATGAATAATCTCATAAACAGTTGAAGTCACTGCCTATTACTAAAGTGCCTTTACATACATCAAGAATAATGTCTATTTTTAGCTACATTTTGCCCCATCCCATGGCAACCAATACACATTTACTAGAGTCAATAATTTATTATGTTTTGTAACAACAAGAGTTGAGAGGCCATTTTGGTTCTCATATTTATGAATGATCTGTGGTAGGATAGCAGTTTTTCCATAAAATCATCACTCCTCTTTTCTTGCTATTAAATGAGAACTGTGACAAAACTGAATAATTAGTGAGATTCCATACATTATTTTCTGCATATTTAAAATGTGGTTCATGAAGGAATATAACTCGAGCCTTGTTTGCTTTTAAATAATGAAGCAGGTTAAATATTTTCCTTGGATTATTTAAACCATTGACATTCAAAGATAACAGAGTTAAGTCCATCTATAAAATATGTCAAGACAACAGTATAATCATCAACCTAAGTTGATCTAGCTAAATATTGTATAATTATACCTCCTGCAAATTTTGATGAGTTAAAAAACAACATTTCAGGCAAGATATTAAGTAAAATGGAAAACAGTAATAAATCAAATATAATAATTCTATTAAATACATGGAATTCACAAAAATCCTCACCTAGTAAATATAAAATCCACTAGACTACCTTTCACTATCTAACCAGCCTAGAGCTTATCAAAGAATAGAGAATTGATAGGATTAACAGAATTCTGCAGCAACAATCTTGTAATAAGGAGATCTATGAATTATAAGGATTATTTTTTCCAATGAGAAGATGGTGAGAGTAGACGTGGATAAGACAACTGAATCAATCTGAGTATGGGAAGGAGAGATGAGATGGTAAATGTATGTTTGCTCCTTTATATTAAATGTAGAAGTCCAAATGAATGAATACTGTAATGCCAGACAGAGTAAAAAGTTAATGCCATCAAGTCAATCCCACAAGTGCTACACACATCAAGTGCTACCAGACATAAATGATTGCACAACAGAGTATATGGAACTATTAAGAACTATCAGTTTAAGGTAGGAAAAGCTCGTATTAATGTCGGAAGTAATCTGCTATGTGATTGATACCCGAGTGAGAAAGGAAGATGGTACTGACTTTAACAAACAAGTATAGGAACTGAGGAGGCAAATAAAATTTGAGTCATTCTTGCTATCAGATGAAACTGAATTAGGCAAGCTTGCAATTATTACAGTACTAATTACATTAGCCCAAGGTTTGAGGTGCAATTTCCTAATGAAAGGCAAACTGATGCATTTCACTGTTCTCAAAGCAACAAAAACCAACAGCTCACACTAACCTCCAAGCCCATTTTTCCTTCCCAACATAACCAAGAAGTCTATTATCAGAGAATTGTACACACATACTCATATATATATATATATATATATATATATATATATATATATATATATATCAAGTACTTTAAATAGGTGATGAGATGAAAGAGATTATTTGCAAGTATTGCACATTAAAAGAACATGCTACCAAAATAGCAGTTGAGTTAAATGTAATTGAACACTTAGCATTTAAGAGAATTCAATTACAAAGCAGTAAAATCAAACTTCGAAAGAGTCACGAGACATACATTATTTTTAAATCAATTACCTGAATGATGGGAATGGACACTGTCTTAGTTCTCTAATGTGACTATATATATATATATATATATATATATATATATATATATATATATATATATATATATATATACACACAAACACACATACACACACACACACACACACACACACACACACATACACACTGTATATACTCCATTTTTGTCACAACCTTCCCCTTCATTTCCCTTCAATATTCCCTTTACTTACTAATTAAAAAGTGAATGGAATCTTTGGAGAATATTTGGTATGATAATATTAAGGAATAAGAAAGTCATTTTACTAAGACATGGGAGCCTTCATAGTCTTTGTGTTATTGTTCAAGGTTTTATCTGTTTTTTTTTCTTTTTCTTTGTGCCAGGCCATGAGTTCTTCACTGGAGATCTTTTTAAAGTATGTATATGTGTGTGTGTGTGTGTGTGGGGGGGGGTGTACAGTCCATGTCTTTAGTAGTTGGAAAAAGGTTTTTGCTTTTTATGAGGGAAGAAGATTCTTCTATATTGTTGAACATTCTGATACCATTTCAGAGATGAATTTTTATTTAGCAGAGAAAATTATTTGAGATTTGATCCTCTTTTTTTGCATATTTACATAACAGGCCAACATTTTTTTTATTTCTAAGGTTTTAGCTGAATAATCATTATCAAATCTTATGTTGTTCTGACTATATAAGCAATTTTAAGGATCAAGTCTTTAGCAATGAAAGAAATGAATTTTATTACTATAGCTCTTGGAGGAGTTGAAGTAGAAGGCATGGGTTTATCTATAGTTCTATGTACTCCTTTGATGTCATAGAAAAGTCCTATCTTAAGATTTAATAATTTTGGAATCCAAGAAGATAAAAAATGTAACTAGGTTGTCTTCTTCAGTTTTGTGTCTGGCAAACCAAATATTTTTAAGTTTCATCTACTTTCTCAGTTTTCAAGGTTGTCTATTTTGTTTTAAAACCGGGTGTTTTGTTTTAATAAATATTCTGTTTGAGTTTATTCCTCCTTTAATCTCCCTTCTATGTTATTTAGACCACTCCCAGTGTCAAATGGTTTAGTCTGATGCTGTAGGAACATTTCTTTAAAAATGTCAGCTTGTTTTAAGGAGTTCTGTTTCAATTTTTTAAGTTTTCCTGAAAACAATGTATTTTCAAAGATAAATCTTAAAATGCTGTTGTCACCAGCTGCATATACTTTTTCAGAAAAGAGCCAGAGTGGGAATGCTTAGAATTGCTCATTTTTATTCCAGCCATAGTTGCCATGTTTTCAAATGCCGAAAGCGGGACTTTTTTGTAGAAACATGAGATTTTGCAGTACAAGACATAGCCATGGTCGATGCAAAGGATATAACTTCACTTTTTTTGCAAAAATAAAAGCTTATTGTTGCATTTGAGATGCCTATGCTGTTTCATATAACATTTAGGTGCTTCAGATACAAAATAATTGTTTTATGCAACTATTAAAGAAAACTTAGGATTTTTTCCCTAAAATCTCAGAACATTAAGATTTTTTTGTCCTAAAATTTCAGGACATTAGGAAATTATTTTGTACTAAAATCTCAGGACATTTGTAATTTTTTTTTTTTTTTTTGCAGGACATAAAAAGAGGGACAGGTGCTAACCCTACTTCCAGCCAATAAGTCTCTCAAAGTTTCTAACAGGAAAATGTTGATGAAGCTTCACAAAATTTGGAGGCAAGTAAACTTACACTATTATAAAATAGTGTGTGAAGTAATTTTCCTTAGAAGTAAATATTTTCCTGTTTATTTTGTTTTTTTCCTGAAGAGCTCTAAAATGTTGCTGCTTTCATTTGGCCATCTAGGTTCTGCACCCCTGCTTTTATACTTTCCTTGCATGGGGAAGTGTGGACTACCTATTCTGTATGCTATATTAATGAAAATCTTAAACACACTGAACACTTTGAATAGCCTATAACAAAATAGTCAATCACTGTAATCCATCATTTATCCTTGATCATATACTGATAACTGCTTTCAGATGGACAATAACCCTTATTAACACTGTATTAGTAACTTAAATCTGAGTCAGGTTATAGGGAACTGTAGGGTATGGAATCCATGAATACATTTTAATGCTTCCTATTAATCTAATTCATGTTTGTAAGGAGGCTTTCTGTTTAAATAAAAAAGTGCTCCTAAAGAAAAAATGGCTATTTATGTGAAATATTTTCTTTTTTCTGCAGTGCAAATCATAGTACTGGTAACAAAGATATTCCAAAAGTACCTGTTGAGTCTGAAAATGACAATCCCTAGTTTTTTTAGTCAAATATGCCACAGTTTGCATTCACAGAACTATACTGATAAGGAAAGGAAGGAATGTGTAATTGTAAGGTTGTTGTTAGAACTAAGTTATTTTACAATAACTAGGATGAGACAGGAAATGTAGATACATCTCAGAACTACACAAATACTATGAATGTTGCGTAACTTTTGCCAGGAGGGGGACTACATGAGCATCTTGTTTCACATGTTGGAAGGGTGAAGTAACTGCAGGTTGAGATCTAAATACTGCAGTAATATGTGATTAGACCTGTGTAAAAAGTTGTGGTAACTGACCTAAAATTTAAAAAATTGACATGCCTCAACTTTTGTTTAGCATCATACAGCATTCACTGTTTATACTCATGAAAGCAACAACTCTATGCACAAAGGTTTTTTTTTTTGGAGAGTGAATTTAGATTCTTATTTTAGCATGTCTGTATTAGTGCCTTTATCTGTACTTACAGGATTTGGTATTTGGTTTCAGTGGTCTTATCTCTTTTGATTGTATTCAAAATGTCTTACAGTGGGATTGTGCAAAACCTGTGAACTCTTATGGTATTAACAATCTGATGGATTTTTTTCTGATTTTATTTCATATGGTTTGTGGGTTTATCACATGAATTCTTTGTCCTTCTATACAAGATGCCTAATTTATTATTATTATTTAAATAACGGTGGAATATGTAAGATATTATAAAAAGGAAATTCTTCCACAGTCCTTGTAAAAACAAATTTCGTACTTTATTATGATATTCTCTAGTAATGTGGTACACAACAATTTTACTTCTTTGAACATCACTCTTTTTGGCTTTGACATCGATGCTATCTTGGCCTAGAATTTTTTTTTCTGCACAGCTCTCAGTCATGACTTATATAGAGCAGAATGTTTATAACATATAAGGAAACAGGTATAGCAAAGATCTTCAGATAGAAATATTTCTAAATGTAAGGTATAATAATTGAAAATGTATGTATTAATTTATAGAATAAACAATTAAAATGAATATGTAAAATTTTAATTTGAGGTGGGAGAGAAGAGGCAACAGTATAAGGGATAAGCACTAATTAAAATAATACCATGCCACACTCCTGCTTGGCTTGTAACTTGGCCTGTCTAGATAAAGACTGATTAATCACACAAATACAAACTTTTGAATAGCCTCTAATATAAGTGCCTCTCATATTAGGGATTCCACCTCTGATCCAAGTATGAAGTTCTATGTGATTAATGACCCAACCATGTAGAATGACTTTTAGGGAACAGACAGAAAATCTAATGATATGAATACACATGAAAACTGAAGAAACTGGAAAAGAATGTATTACCAATACCTCGGCATTAAGCCTTTATGAAAGCACACACATAACCATCCAGATATTTTTTCAACACTGTGTTAATACAATAAAATCAGATTCAGGCACCTAGGCAACGAGACATTTCCCTGTGGAACATTTGGTTGGGGACACATGGCTGAAGTGACATTTAACTGCAGAGAAATATGTCTTTTTGTGAATTTCCTCTGGGCAAAGCGAAGCATAAACTGTCTTGCCCACAGCTTTAATAACCAAGTGCATGGGGGAAGAAGTGAAGAGTGTTGTGCTCAGTATACAGTACATGCTTATGTAGCTACAATATATAGAATTGTGCGACAGTATGGAGAATATCCTGCATGCTACTGCAGTCACATTTAGGCTCCAGTATGCATTTTAGGTAATGTTCTCTAGATACTGTGAAAGGGGTGGTAGTTCACACGCCCCACTTATAAAGGTGTTGCCAATTGTGCACTGTATTTTTACTGACACTGACATGCCCATTAGACAACCTGCTCCAGATGCCTGCCATACTGCCTGATGTCTCATGTTGCCTTGTGGGCTATGGACATTATTTTCCCCACGAGCATTTGGTTATTGAAGTTGTAGGCATGGCACTGCATTCTTCTCTTTGCCCACAGGAAATTCACAACAGCCATATTTCTCTGCAGCTGAATGTCATTTCAGCCATGTGTCTGCAACCAAATGTACCACAGGGAAAAGTAACGCTGCCTAGGCACCTGAACCCAATAAAATCAAATAATAGTGATAAAAACTACCCAGACTCACTGCTTCATTTTTTCCTAGCACTACTTGTGCATGTTTCAATACAGTGTGCAAGAATTGCTTAATGGTGTTTATATCAATGTTATTTATTCCGTGCAGCTATTTCTGAAACAATGCTTAATGGAAGGCATGCAATATTTATGTACAGTGGATAATGATAAGCACTCATTTCCTTAAACAAACCATCAGTGAATGTTAAGTGCCACAAACATGCTACAATTTATTTATTTATTTATTTTTTTCATTAACATTGTTAGTAAATGAGTTAATGCTCCCTTAACCCGCACTGTTAGATTTATAGTGAAGGGTTGAGAGATAACTGAGAACTATTCTCAACAGCCCCCCCCCCACCAACAAAGCACAAATTGCAGTGCTATTTGTCTAGTACTTTCAGTGTAGTCTTCTGTTGCTTCATATACATAACCTCTTCCATACTGAAATTTTATATACATTCAATGTTACAATTTGTAAGCAATAATCCATGGTAAATAAAACCATAATCATACCATTAAGTATAAACAAGCATGAGTAGACAAATTTCAACTTGCTGAAGGCAGAATTTATGAACTGCATTCCAGGCATCTAGCCTGCTTCATTGAGTAATGATATGCATTATTATGCTGATAAGCTTTTTCTAAGGCTATCTATTTTGTAGCATCCAGAGATCCAACATTTCCCCACCTATTAAATAGAGTTGTTATTCTTTTGGCTGTTGAGAGGAAAGACAAAAATCCAGAGAGAAATCTAGAGTTTCATTTTTTAAACCAATATTATTCTTGAGGTTAGGACATTTGGGTTTCATTTCACATTCGTGTGCTTGTCTTTTACTGCTGCAGAATGTCAATGTGGCATGCCAAGGTTTTAGCATAAGAATATCTGTCAAATCATTGTCAGTTGCAACCTGCTTGACAGGCCCTAAGAACACTATATCAATGTGAAGGAATATACACTTGGAACACCCCCGCATGTCATTTGCTAACATATGTTTCTCATGTACTAACAACACTTGCATGCATGTAATGGAACCAGATACATGCAACCCCCATGGGGTTGGTGTGTACTACATTACAGATTTTGGTACTGTTGATTTCAGAAACTTGTTTTGATATGAGGAGTGAAGCTGTAAGTCATGAAACAAATTCTTCAATCCTACAATGCAAGATATTTCATGAAAGGGACAGACCAAACCATATGTTCTAATTTCTCAAATGTTCTGTGTTTCTTATAAGTTATAGTTATATTATTTATAGATTTTAATGTGATATATAAATTTTTCTTAAGAAGAAGGAGTTAAGTAGTTTGAACAGATTTTCTGAATGCAGCATCTTGTTTTTCTGTACCATTTTGAAGTACTTTTCATTTCTTTTCTATATATTACTTTATTTTGATATATTTTAAGAGAGAAGTGAGTGCTGCGTTAGCATTTGTTAGTTTTATAATTTAATTATACATTGCTTTTATTAGCTTCCTGCAGCTATCAGCTGCTACCTGCTCCTTTCCTCAATCACCAGGTCTACTAGATCTGTCTTAGTTTCCCCAGGGCTCTGGCTGACCCATACCAACATCTGATAAGAAGATCAAAGATGTTAGTTTAGCATCATTCTTTAACCATGGAGTATGCCCTAACCTAACCAACCAATGGCAGCTTTAAGAGATCCGTTATAGCTGCTTCAGGATGTATATGTGCTTCTGCACATGGGCAAACTCCTGACCAAGTGACACGTCACTTGCAGCATGGAATTCACCTAGCTCATTATGCTAATATTGCATTTAGGCAAGTTGTCTCCCCCCAGTATGGGAGATCAAGCATCGTCCACTCACAGCTAGTCCTCTCCTCCTCTTTCTCCTACACCATGTCCGTCCAACAACCATACCACAGGTCAAACATGGGTTACTTGGGATGCACTCAGTACTTTATCCCTCTGCATCACAGAGCCCGATGACTATACTTTTTGATTAGTTTAGATACTTGCAATCTGGTTTGTTTGTTTGTAATTATATTTTTCTCATTAGCTGTGGTCTTTCTGTGTTATATTTAATTTACTATTCTGATATTTTTCACTTTGATATGAATGAAATTTATTTCGTTTTTTTATTTTAAGTGTGCAGTGTTTTGTGGGGATTGTGCATATAGATGTTGTATGTACAGTTATTTTTTTAATCATTGTGAATGGGAAATGTAATCCATGTTTCAGTTTTTATTTATTTATTTTAGTTTACTTTTATGTAAAATTAAGTGTAGTAGAGGTATTCAGAAAGAATAATAAAATAATCCCTCATTGAAAAATAGTGCAGTTGGAGTTGCAGAACATAGTCCAAAATAGGATTAGGTATATATATGTTTTGACCTGCTGTGGGCAGTGCTGTATAATGAAGCCATGCATTTTTGAACATGGCAGTCATTGCATAATTGGGTAGATCAGGATACAGTAGATTATATTGACCTGGGGCCATCAGCATGTGGGAATCATGCTTCCCATGATGTGCATTCAATTACGAAGTGAAGCATGATAAATATGTTACACAGGTGCAGCTGAGAGCCAGTGCTAAGGCTACAGACCAAAATGCCAGCGATGTTTGTTATAACTGGGAAGAAAATGGAGTAATGGGGCAGTCAGAAATGAGGATGAGCAGGCATATGAATGTAAAGAAGGGTAATGGGATTGGAATAGTGGCATGGGATGGAAAAAATAAAATACTTTTGTGGGATAGATTCTCTTTCCTTTTTTTGCAAAGAAGGATAAAAGGGGAGCAGGGGTAGTTATATGTAAAGGAAAGAAAATGTGTTTATTTACTGCATTTGTTACTGGGGTAGTCTGACTGGGCAAACAGATGCCCCTTTTCATTGGGGGCCAGGGGAGAAAAGCTCCATAGTACTTAAGAGTTAAACAGATAACATACAGGTATTTAAAATAATATGTTACAGAAATATAAACATACAAAGAGTTTAGTAAATTATATATAGTAGTTAAAAATATTTAGAAAATTGACATTTAGACATACAATATTGAGTTTATGGATGGTAGAAAGGGCAAACACAAAAGCATATAACACAATAAAGATTGACAAAGGAGGTGTTGATATGAAAGGGGGAGAAGCCACAATTGATACACACATATAGACAGAGGGTGGTGAATTAGTGAGGGACAGGACTGGGCAATTAACAGGGACTGTTATATACAAGGAATGGAAACACCATGATGTAAGATGAGGTGGGGTGAGGTCTGCCTAACAAACTGTTCAGTGATGAGTCCTTGAAGACATCAGTCATCTATTCATATGAGATATCATGGGTGGGCTCTGCCACAGATGGCCTGATGTTTGATGATAAGCAGCTATGAGAATCTGCAGATGTATGAGGGTGAATTCCAGGGTGCAACTTTGAAGCTTAATATGCTAGTCCACATCAGGTTTAAACAACCACTGTAACCCCCATCAATGACACTAAAGAAAACCCTAGTGTCACTCCCCAATGAAATGACTATGCCCTCCACCAGGAAAACAGCACCAGGAGCTCCTAGTGAGCCTTTCAAGTCACCATCCACACTGTGCATGGAATGAGGCAAGTAAGAACTAATCAAGCTATGCCAATGAAATGTACAGTCCTGTGGACCTCACACATATGTGGAGTTGTCATACACAATATGGTAAATGTGGTGATGTGTGGCAAGGCTTGGCACAGTGCCACAAGTAACATGTTTAACAATAGTACTATGAACAGGTAATTGACAAGTAATTACTGTAAGAGTAATCCATCTGGAAAACTCAGTCTCACTGTAGGGGCATGGAGCTTCATTACAGTTATTACAACAATGCTATTCCAGGAATACGTGTGACAGGGAAGGAGGGTGGTATGGGTGCAAATGCATTACTAAATGGCAGTCTGGCATGGGCGATAAGTACCTGTGCAGTGGTAATTATAGGTGCAAATGCATTATTAAATGGCAGTCTGGCATCGGTGATAAGTACCTGTGCAATGGTTATTATAGGTACAAATGCGTTATTAAATGGCAGTCTGGCATGGGCGATAAGTGCCTGTGCAGTGGTAATTATATACCTACAAGGTACTGAACATTAAAATGAAGTCTGGATCACATAGGATCACCCAATACCAATAGCTGGGAAAATAGATGGAAGAAAAACAGATATAGAAGTTCATGAAGACAAGACAAAAATAGCTTGTAATTTCTACACTTGGTGATTACAGTATCTTATGAACTGAGTTACACAAGTCATAAAATTCTAGGATTTGCAAGCAGGAATGAGAACAATGTGGAAGAAAGATATCTAGACAATTCCAAACATAGTAGGAGCAACAAGACTAACATAAAATAATTTACAATCATACTTAAATATGCTAGCAATAGCTATACTCCTGTATAAACCGCAGAAGGAGGCTATTATGGGTACATTGTTGATGCTGAGAAGAGCACTCTTGGATAATATCAAAGATTAAAGGAATACTAATTTCATAAACTCTATTCATACCCATCACAGAATTAGAAACCAAAACATCTAGTCTCACACCCCAGCAACCTTATCTGAAATGCTTAATACTCTCTATTATTGTAGAACCACTAAATCATGCAAATAATGTTGAGAATGTCATTACTGTTTTCTTTGTCTCCCACTGTATTTAAAATACTGTAATCTGCTCTTATAGAGTGCTGTGTCCTTCACTGTTGTGATCATGCTCTAGTAATTGTTGAGTTCTCAATGCCGCATGGGTCCAGATGACGACTGAAAAGGGTCAGTAGACCACATCACTAATCTGGTTAATACATATCAAATAAATAAACAAACAAATAGGAAGAGGGAATTTTGTAAATGGTAATGTACTGGTATGTAAGTGTAGACATGAAACAAGATGTTTAGGGTTGCCCAAAGCTATTACAGTAAACAAAAGTTAGCAACAATAGGGAATGAAGCAGTTGGTAACATTTGGCCTGTGAGTGTCAGCGTGTAGTGATTAAATGGACTTTCTTGTCAAGGTTTGTTATGTAATTGCCATATTACTGGTCTTAAATAACAGTGATGTTTAGATAACATCACATATTGAACATATTAGGGCTGTATTGAGGAAGCTCTGAGAGAGTTTTGGAAGTAGCTGGGTTGGAGATTTTTTTTCTTCTTAGTTTTCTCTTAGTGTGGTAGGAAGTGAGTTAAAATGGCAGAAAGAACTTCAAGGCTACAAGCGTGAAAGTAGAAATATCAAGTACAACTGAAAGCATAGTTATCACTTTTCATGAATATATCTGTATGAAAGATGAGGTAGATATGTTATAATAAAAAACTAAATAAAAGAAAAAAAGAAAGAAATCAGAATCTAAGAAATAGGAAAAGCTGGTGTATGTTAAAAAAGGGCATGTTCAATACATAGGATCATAGGATTATAAGATCATAGGAGGTTACTAGGCCATTGAGCTGGAGGTCATTTCAAGCCTAGCCGTTTCCTCCCAATGTAATATCATAGATACTCTAATCAATACCCAGGATTGTATTTAGTAATGACTTCCCATGTCCAGGAGGGTTGTGGGCACTTTCCCCAGTAAGAATTTACAGTGCTCCATCCACTCGTCCAGGATCTTTTTGAACAGTATCATAGAGGTGCTCTAATACACATGAATTGGCAGTCTATTCCAAAGATGCGGCAGGCACTGGGAGACAAATCTGTCCCTCCAGCATGTCCTATTCAAGTCACAGGCCATATTTAGGTCCCTGGAATGGGTAGCTGTAGTCTTGTTTGATTTATGGATGTGCAGCAGATTCATTAGGTTTGGGTCAGAGATTGATCTGTAGCCAGACATATGTCTCTCCTAAGAAATCTATACACAGCAGAGTACAGTGACAGTGACTTTAGTCAGTCTGTGTAAGGCAGGTGCTGGAGTCCCTTGATCTTCTTTGTTAGAAACCTCTGAGATCTCTCCAGTTGCTGCAGGTACTTTGTATGTTACATGCCAAAAGGGGTGCTGTACTCAATTATGGGCCTGAGTAGTGATGAGTATAGAGGGGTTAAAACCTCCTTTGCTCTAGAAGCGATGCCTTTGCTAATCAGGTGTGCTACGTAGAAGGCCTCCCCTACTACAGTAGACACATAGTGGTCAAAGTTAAGGTCATAGTCTACTTGTGATCCCAGATCCCTTACCACTTTATTGGTACATAGGGTATTATTGTTAATTTGATACTGGGGAGGGACATTGTTTTTACTGAAGTGAATGATTATGCATTTCTTTGCATTTGGTTTGAGTCTGTGACTAAGACACCAGTCATTGGTTTGTATAAGACCCCCCTGAAGTATACTGACATTATCTGGGGATTCAGTAATTGCACCCAGCTTGCAGTTGTCTGCAAACTTGCTCAGCCACAGCCCCTTAGTTTCTGAGAAGTATATACCAAACAGTAGGGGACCCAGCACTGAACTTTGTGGAACCCTACTGGTGACAGGTCTGCTGGTTGATGTGGAGTCACCCACTTTGATAGTGTGTGACTGGTTTGTGAGCCAGTTGGCAATCCATCTTACAACAAAGGAGTTTATATTCAATTTGCTAAGTTTATAGGTAATGTCTGAGTTTGGGATTGTGTCAAAAGCCTTTGCCAACTCGAGGTATGCTGTGTGCACAGATTTGGCCTCGTCAATGGTCCTGGTCACATTTTTGAAGAAATTCACCAGGTTTAACAAGTAGGACCTGCCTTGACAAAGCTGAATTGGGTAAGATCTAGGGTTGGAAGTTGCCTATGTCTTTATTTATGAGGTCCATGATGATACGTTCCAGGGCCAACAGATGAAGGTGGTTAGACTTATGGGTCTATAATTCTCCGGGTCTGTTGCTAAGCCACCTTTGTGGAGTGGAATAACTGTTGCTGTTCTCCATTCCACAGGAACAAAGCCTGTGGATAAGCTATGATTAAATAGGGTACTTAATGGTGTTACTAGTTCATGTTTTAGTTTGTTTAGAAGACAGCCTGGGATGCCGTCTGGACCCATAGAGGCTAAATTTTTGCCTTAGACAAGGCTTTAATGACCTGTTCTTTGCATATGTAGAGTAGAGGGGGAGTTGAGGGCAAGGTTTGTGATAAGGTTGGAGGGGATAGAGAGTGACATTTTTGCCAAATCTGTCTGCTAGCAGGTTTGCTATCTCTGCAGGATCTGAAAGAGTTTTTCAAGTGGTTGGGTTGGGTCCTAACTTTTAGGCTATGTACATGGACGTGATTGCTAGGTTTTTCCAAAGTTAGCCTTAGAGGATTTGAAATGTTGTCTTATTTGCCTGTTGAGGCTGAGAAGGGTGCTTTTCCATTGTTGGGACCTTGCCTAGTTTTCTTAGAAAGCAACTTTTTGCTTTTGTTGTAAAGTTTATTGATGCTGGATGTCCACCAGAGTGGCTTGTTTTTACTTGGGGCTCTGGTTTTGATTCTTTCTGGAACAGCCGAGTCTATACACTTATACAAGTGATTGTACAGGGTTTAAATGTAAGCTTTGATGCAGTTACCACTTCCAGCTGGGAGTGTGACTTGGAATGTATTTATTCCTTCCCCTAGGAGGGTATAGTTTGCCTTGCTGAAATTTTTTAGTATGACTTTGTCCTTTATGAGTTCTGGTGTTAATGTTAGATCAAAGGTGACTGATTTGCAGTCAGATTTAACTAATGAGTGCCCTACAGTTATGGTGGTGCATCTGTTTGTCATGTTAGCGAGAACCAGATCTAGTATGTTTGCTTCTCTTGTTGGAATTCGAAAAGTTTGTTCCGGGGCTTTGAGATAAAAAAAATCTAGAAACTTTTGCGAATGTGACTTAGGGTTAGAGTAGGTTTTTTCAGTTGATTGTGGGATAATTGAAATCCCCCATGACCAGAGTGTTTGATTTGTATTGACTGAAGGTTGGAAATGTATGGCTCATGTGCATCATGATTCATGGAGGGGGATCTATAACTAGCTATGACTTGAATGGGGGTCTTACCTAAAGTAATCTGAATTTGGAGTAACTCCATGGAGTTGTCCAGTCTAAATAGTTGGAAGGTGACTTTATCTCTAATATAGATAGAAATGCCACCTACTTTGGTTTTCACACAATTGTCTTGTGGTCTGAAGGTGTGGAATGTATTGTAGTCTTGCAAGGCCGGGGTACTGTCTGAAGCCTTGAACCAGGTTTCTGTGACTGCATAGACATCTACATCTTCTAGTGACAGAAGTTCTTCCAAGGTGTGCAGTTTTTGGTTTAAGCTCCTATCATTTAGCAGCATAACCCTTATTTTGTTATGACTGGCAATTTTCACGTCGGCAATTAAAACGTGCTATTGAAAACAAGTTGATAGAAGCAATTAAAGAAATTTTTAGAAAAAATATACAAGCAGTGGCAGTCTCCAGACTAAAGTAAGGGGAATGCTATGTTTCCGTTTGTTTTCTTCCTGAGACTAGATAATGGACTCTATAAAATGATGGCAAAAATAAGAATCTCTGAAAAAGAATTAGCAGTAAACTAACAGAGCTGGCCAATACATATGCAATGAATTAAACAATATCTAAAATGAATGTCAATGTTAAAGTAGCAGAGAGCCAACAATCTAATGGGTGATTTATAGCTACTGAATAAGTTGTGATAGATGCAGGAGATATTTATTTTATTTATTTTTATTTTTATTTTACATTTGTTGACAGGGCTAGTCTAACTGGATATATGTCCTTTTTCAGTAGAGGCCCGGGGAGAAAAGCTCCAGGTTATTATACATAGAACATACATAGTTCATAATAACAGGCTGTATAAGGTTATGATAAACTAAGAAACAATAAGCATGAGTAGCAATTATGAAAAAACAAAATAGTCAAAAAAAAATTTTTTTTTTTTTTTTGTAAAGTAAAATATTATGAAGGTGACGAAATATAAAAGAAAGGATAAAGAGAGATAGCTGTGAAGTAAAGATAGGACAGATATCAAAGATAGAACAGGATGAGTAGAGGAGTCCATAGTTTTCTAACAGCTTTAAAAGTTGTTTTAAGAAGGAGTGGTGAGAGAAAAATACCTAAGAAGAGAGGAGAGAAAGTTAAGATGAGTGAGTGCTGTACACGGGGTAAGTTCAATGTCAAAATGGGGTACAGATAACATGACTTGAGTAGAACGGCTTATGTTTAGTGTCTCCAAATATCTAAACTACTGAGAGTAGTGTAATGAGGCTATTAAAATCATCTCTTGTGAGGAAAGTAACTCATGTAGGTGGAGGTTGGGAACGTACTAAAGGTAAATGATGCATCCTTGCGAAAGAAGAAGAAGCAGTGAAGACATTATTAACCATCACTCAGGTAACAGTGGTATGTTTAAATGAAAAGCAGACAAAGGAAAAGAGGGTTCTATAAAGAATAAATAAATTGTGCAAAGCTCTGGAATAATACAATTGATAACCTCATGAATTGTTAGTATTATAGCAGATAGAAGAAAATCTAGAAATTTTCTTAATAATGTGAATTAGTTTTTTTTTTTTTTTTTTTTTTACAAAAATAAGCTCAAACTTCACACTGAGTATTCAGGAATTTAGTACAACACAATTATTTAAAAAATCAGTTTTGAAGATGGATGAAATGAGAACTATTACATCATGCTATTTTACCTTAAAAGTCATGGAATTATTTAAAGGTTTTGCAGGCAAGCTTGTAAATGTTATAAATGTGGTGAGCTTTACTGATTTCAAGGAAAAAGAAGATGGATTAAATATTTCAGGAAGTTTATGTAACAACAGACTATGTGTAAATCATTCCATCCAAGAAAAGATATAGAGAGGGAGTGAGAGAAGACCATATATAAATCATTTTGAGCAAGGACAGGAGGAGAGAGAGAGGCGCAAAGAGACTGGGGGATGGATTTATAGGCAGTTCGGATTGCACAATAGGTAATGTGTGCAGGAAACAGACACAATTCTTCCACAGATAGTTGAAGCAGAAACAGATTGCCCAAATGCAAAGTGCTCTATATGGGTCTAGCAATAATTTTTTTACTGGCACTGTATATTGGGCCGTACAGGACACTCAGTAGAATTGTCCACATAACACACAGTGCATACGAATGCATCACACTATGTGATAATCTGTGATTTCAAAGAATTACAGGTATCAGCTGACCACCACAGCAAAATAATGCTATTGGCATAAAGTCAGCTAATAGCATATAGCTGTCAAAATTATACTCAGTCATATTTGTTACTTTCCATGCCATCATGTAATACTCAGGACCAACTTGTAATGTGCAGTCTATATACACTCACATCAAATTGAAGTCACTTCAGACTTTATACAGCACATAGTTTAAAAAGTAAATACTACAAACACAAATGTGAAAGGGTGCAAAACAGAAAATGATGGGTGGAAGGGAGAATAAATAGAGCTAATAATGCTAGAAATGTCATAAAATTAGGAATTAACAGGTATTTATAACAAAAAGGAAACATAATCACATTTAATACAAGAGTTCTGGACATAATATGATAACATATTTCAAGATTCTGACAACAGACATAGTTACAAAAACTGTAAACAAATCACTTACATGGTATCAAATCATAATGTGTCTATGAAATTAGTACTGTTGCATCACTTAGATATGATTTATCTGAAAAATATTAGAACAATATCTTCTCTGGTGTTATAGAGGGATAAAGCTCTAAGACAGCCCAGCCAACCTAAGATCGTCTGAAGTGACTGATGGAGTGGTAAGGAAAGATGGGCATTACCAGTTCTGGTGGAAAGGTAGTTCTGGTGGAGTGTCCTGCAATGATCTCAAGTAAAGGCTGAGAACATCACTGCTGGGAGGCATGATTCAAAGGGGAGATAGGGTGGGGACATGGCTAAGTCACTGAAGAGGTAGGGCAAAATGACACATATCCTCAATACACCTGCCCCTCAGACATTACCTCTGGAACCATGTAGGGGGAGAAATGGGGTATATCATATGAAAACACCTGAGGTAGGTGATGACAGCCAGACACCCCTCCCCAGGATGCTCTTAAGATCTGCATCAGCCCAAGCCTTATCAAAGGATGTCTGGGAGGTTAGGAGGTGGCTGGTAGACCCAGCACTAGGTGTAAGGCACTGGGTAGGGAGTCCTAGAATGACGCAGAGGGAGAAAAAGCTCACCCCACAAAAAATATATTGGACTAAGATAGATTTGGATATTACATCACCTCCTTATTATAATTAAGTCTGAGGTCCCTCTAGCTTGTGGAAAAGGAGATTTCTCTTTATTTGACCATGATATTCAAAATCAGAATTTGCATATGCAATATCACACAAAAGGCACTAGGAAGAATGTTTCCTTCTGTCACTGAAGTGTAATGAACTGCTGTGGAATCAAACCAAAGACAAACAGTAAAATGCACGCATATAGATCAGCGATGCAGGAAACACTTGGAACTATACCTCGCAGCCTGCAATCATTGAAATGGGAACATGGCCCTAGAAAGTAGGTACATCCAGCTAAAACAATCTGGACTTCTAATCAGCATTTGAATACCAGATAGCACATATTTCTTCCTGATTCCAGCTGAAAAGTGGAACACTACACAGAAACAAATGCTGCATGTACCATCACAGTATTCACTAGAGATCACTACGATACGCAGAATGAGCCCTAGAAAGCTGCAAGTTTCCTACCAAGAACATTTTCTTATGGTGACTGAATGCTACAGGATTAGAGAGGGACTTATTAAAAACAGTAGGCAATACAGGGGTGTACTCTGAAGAAAATTTTCAAACAGGTCTGCATATTGCTTACATGCTTAAAAAACAGAAGCAAAAATGATGGAAAAATATAAGCGCATATTCAAAGACAGTGTAAAATGTATATATTTTAATGAACTGTACTGAAAAATTCTAATACAGTTCTGAAAAAGGAAGCAACAGAATTTGTGTTCAATTTCTTTAAATTAGTGGTGCCACTAGTATGGTGTCTTATTGTATGGTTATCTGTGTACTAGATAGTGAGAAAAATGTAATAAAAGGGAAATACAGAAAATTGTTTGAAGGTGTAAATCAAGCCTGCAAATAGGGACATGCCTCCAAAAATAGGTACATCATGTACAGAGGTAAATCAGACCTGAAAATTGGAACATTCTTCCAAAGTAGGAACAGTTTAGAGGTTTGTTTGGTACAGCTCCAGTGTCAAAAGAATTAGCAAAGGAGATACACAGAGCAGCTTGTTCACTTCTGTAACTGTATGTCATGTCATGGCCTACTCATGATGTAAAGGCTCACATATAAATAAATGGTCTACATAAGAAAATTGCTTTCACAAAGAGCATTTATATCTTTGTGCATCTTCTGCACACAACAACACAACAGAAGTCAGCTAGTAATTACTGGAATGTTTACGCACGCAAATAATTAAAAGTAAACACAAAACAGTCTGTGAAGCAGATATACAGTCTGGGGTCTTGGCTGGATCATCTCAAGATGGCAGAAGCTCAAATCAGAGATCTGAAGGCATCATCAATCTATATTTTGCATTTGTCACAGTGTACGTAGCTGGTAAAGAACTGGTTGAGCAACATGGAGGAGTATTCTTCATTATGCATATCCAAAGTGGTAACAGAAGAATACAGGGTGATAATATTTTTTAAAAGATTATCTATTGTCATACATGAAGTTGAGGTATCATAACTCTGTATACAGCCAGTAGGAAATATTATTAGCAGTGGAAAATACTATGGATACAGGTTTTGAGGAAATGATCATGCACCAAAATTCTGCCCTGCAGTATGTGGAAGACACAGTAAGAAAAGTACAGGAAAAATAGACAATCTGGAGAACAGAGTAAGGAGTAATAATGTCAGAACACATAAAAGACTAGGAAGTTATGGACTGTTTATTCAAAGTAAATTATGCACATGCCATCACAGTATTCATTAGGCTTTGCCAGGATATTTTCTTATGGTTATTGGTGCACTTTTCACCAGGTCTTTATAGTACTTACAAAAACCTGGCTCTGCTGAGAAAGTGATTCAAGATGTGAGCATTCAGACACTGTTAGTATATTGTGTACAATGATTCATAGGGCCATATGCTCTTATTAAGCTTACAGCAAAAATAAATAAATAAATAAACAAATAAATAAATAAATAAATATAAAAATACCAAGAGGCTCAGTCACCTAGTACTGGTGGATGACAGAGATCTATATTAAGCTGATTTTTCTCACATATCCCATTCCAAATTTGGAATTACCTATCAAGTTACTAATTTTATAGATTGCTAGAGAGAATCTACTTAATAAGCATGAGCAGCCTTTTCCAGAAACAATGTGCACACTGGGTATGACATACAATATTACTCATATGGGAATATAGATTTAATTCTCTAAACAGTGTGTCTGCATTACTCCTGATCTATTTAAATAAAGAAGTGCAAAGAGTGCTGTGCGCCACCCATTATGTGGGATGCTAAGTGAGCACTGCTGAGGAGCCTATATTACACTAAGAAGAGTCATGTGGTTTTCAGTATATCAGAGCTGCTAAGATATACAGGTCTTTCAATCTGGCTTAAGTGGGTAGCAAGGTGCACATTAAATGAGTTTTTTTTTTGTCCCATCCTCTAAATTTAATCTAGTTGACAGTCTTATTGAACTTAAATTGTATGTTAGGAAAATAAATTTTAAGTTAATTTTCTAGGGAATGAACCATGTACTGAGGTATTACATTGACATAGCACTTTTAACACTCCCCCTGTGCACCCTTTGTACTATTTGAAAGGATGTGTGAAAAATACCTTAGATCTTTGGAAGATGTTGTCAGAAAGAATAAATATTTTAATCTAAAGATAAATTAGCTTTATTGAACAATTTATCTAAAGATCCTAACCTAAGAATCATGAAACCTGACAAAGGCAGTGGAGTTGTGTTTATCAATAATACTGATTACTGTAGTAGGATATAAAAAAGTATTTAAACAATGATGAATTCTTTAAAATTGTATTCAAAAATGGAATTAATATTGCCTATCAAAAATGATCATTTGTTGAATAATATTTTCAGTGTTGGCAAGATGACCTGAACAGGTATTGATTATCTGATTGTTAAGAAGCTGATAGTACTGTCAATTTTTAAGATTCCAAAAGCTCATAAAGATATTTTGAATCTCCCTTTATGTCCCATTGTAGTAACAGGGGGTTCTAAGACTGAACCCTTAGCAAAGTGGGTTGACTATAAGCTTAAAGGATATTTTAATGACACATTGCATGTTTTAAAAGATTCCTGGCATTGTTTATCAAAAATTAGAGCTAGTCAATATAATAATGACATTTATTTTGTAACAACTGACATAAAAGATCTATTTTTGGTCATTCCTCAGAAATTGGGGATGGAATGGTTTGCAGAGGCTTTGACTACTGGTATCAACAAACTACACAATGAAATAAACCTGCTTTTTAATGGAGAATATTGCAAAAAGACAAAAGGTGTAGCCATGGGGACTTCTGCCCCAGTTTTTGCCAACACTGTACTGTGGACTTGGGAAACATCTTATGTGATTAACAGGGATTATTGGCAATATATTAATCTATACTTGAGATATTTAGATGATATCCTAACTTTTTGGAATGGACACATTGATTTGTTAGACAAGTTTGTTAATTACATTAGCAATACAGGCCATTTTTTTGGAAATTGTCCAGTAAGTACAATTTTGACAGAATAGTTTTTTTTGAATGTGGCCATCAAAAAGAATTCAAATACAGGTCAATAGAAATCTAGCATTTGCAGGAAAAGTACTTTTTCTAATAGCTTTCTACATTATAATAGTTACCATCCATCCAGGCAAGAGAGGAATTTGGTCAAAGGACAATTTGTTTGGTTGTCCAGATTAGTGTCAGAGCATACTACATTTGATAAGGAAGCGAAAATTCTCAGTGCTTTGTTTTTAGCATGAGGTTATCCTAGAGGCATACTTGGAAAGATATTTTGTGAAGTGAAAACCCTTAGATGTACAAGATACATACCCATTCTGGAAGGTGAAATTTAAATTCCACAGTCTAAAGATGGTCCAAGAGATGATTATGAAAATGCCATGGTATTGTCTTTTGGGGCTGCTACTAGACAAATAGAAGATATTGTCAACAAAAATTGGAAAACTAGTAGCTGAATTGTTTAATTTGAAAGACAAATTGGTAGAATGACCAGCTATGGTTTATAAGAGAAATAAGAATATTAAAGAAAATTGTAGAAAGGTGCGGAACCAAAATTAAACCTATGGTATGACTAAGTATGGAATATGCAGTGAATGTAGATTATATCAAATGGGCCTAATATTATGAATGATTCATACCCAAAATTACTGTCTAACAATGGTAAATTTAATTGTAATACTTCTGGGGATGTGTACCTAGCTAAGTGCCTTTCTTGTTGTGCATTTTATATAGGTAAAACAGAGACACAGTTAAAACAAAGAATTTATGAAAACAATTTATTTATCATGAAGAAATGCTCTTTATAAATGCTCTATTTTATGTTCCAATTAAAAACTATATGTTGTTTATACTGCAAAAAGTACAAAATAGAATGGTGAGAGGTGGCATGTGGGAAGCCAGATTAGAGTCTATGGGAACTATTCTGGCAAATCATACTGAATGCTGCCGGCCCAAGAGGGTTAAATGATAAGATCTCTTTGAATAGCATTCTAACATTGAAGCCAAGATGGATATGATTGTTAATTATCTTAAAATAGAAATGTATATACACAAATATAGTTCTAACACAATTTTTAATACATGTGACATAAGATATATTGTTTTAATATATATATTAATATATATATATATATATATATATATATATATATATATATATATATACATATATATATATATATATATATATATATATATATATATATATAAGAAAAGCATTCAAAAAAATAGTAAATCACACCAACAACTCTTGTAGAACTTATTATCAAGACTTCTTCACTTTACTATTGGACTGCTTGTTCACACTTTACTATTGGACTGCTTGTTCACACTTTACTATTGGAAAGGAACTGTTGTTAATTTAAATGGCCTGCTAGAACTAATGCATATAAAGGAAGTGAAAATGGTTGCTCATACTTATGAAACATGTCTTTCTGAAGAAGTCTTGATAATAAATGTTCAGTTCTTAGTTAAAATTTCTTCTCTTCATTCAATTTTTTGAGTTAATTTTAGTATATATATATATATATATATATATATATATATATATATATATATACTTAAAAAAAAAAAAATATATATATATATATGCATATATATATATATATATATATATATATATATATATATATATATATATATATATATATATCTATATATATATATATGGGTCTACTTCACATGATCGAATGTTCAAATGTTCGAATTCCATATGGCCGAGACCATATGATTGAACATTTGAATGTTCGAAAATGTATAGTAGACCTGCAAAAAAATAAACTGTGTATAACTCCCCAGACCCCTCGCAACTTAAATATATCAACTCCGAGATCACACTACAGAGAGGGCAAGGGAAATCTCCTGGTCCACACTATATGCTGATCCCCATTCAGAATTTCAAAGTTTTAAAACTTCAAACATATGGTCATTGATCATATAGGTTTCAAAGTTTTAAGATTCGAAATTCTGAAGGGGTCCCATATATATATATATATATATATATATATATATATATATATATATATATATATATATATATATATATATATATATATATATATATATATATATATATATATATATATATATATATATATATATATATATATATATATATATATATATATATATATATATATATCTATATATATATGCGTGTGTGTGTGTACATCCTGATATTCCTTGTTCAGTTTACATATTTGTCATTTGATGTAAGTTTTAGTTTTAGTTCATCAATTTCTTTTTGTATGACCACCAGTTTTTTATCCCGTTCTTTCCTTTTATTTATATACCAACTTTTGACTTTACCATGTCCAAAATATGGAATTCTATCCCCTCTAGCATCAGACAACAATTGAACCTAACCAAATGCAAAAAAACTGCATGTCTTTGGGTGGAGGAGGAAACCAGAGCACCCTCAGGAAATACAAACGAACACAGGTAGGACATACAAACTTCACACAGAAGGCATCCCAGCTGAGAGTTGAACCAAGGAACCTCTTGCTGTGAGGTGACAATACTATCCACTGTGCCACCCCAGTTCACCTTTCCTTACCTATTCTCTGTTTTCTACTCATACTACTCTCTTGCCCATGAATTTAAAATTGTAATGTGACATTTAAACCCTCATACTATATGCCAAATTATCTTGCGTTGATAAGCAATGACTCTGTTTTACTGATTGCTGATTTTGTTCTAGTACAGCTGCCTTTCAGTTATTGTATGCCCATATTACAACTTTGTGCTTTACATTTTTCTCTCTTATATCAAATTTCCTATTTTGTTCTGTTGGATCATTCCAGAAAACAAAGGCAATAAAAAAAGTAGGATGTAATTTTATTTTATTGTAGAACAGCATTTTGCTGTAGCTTACTTCTCTGCATTAACTGCCAAACATTCTATTTCTTATTATCAGGCTTTCCATATAATTTATGCTTGAACACTATAACTGTATCATGTCTGTTGAGTTTTTATTTTGATGAACTAATGTGTAGTTTTTCAAATTTTGTGCTTGAATGTTATGACTTTATTATGTCTGTTAAGTTCTCATTCTGACAAACTAATGTGTTGTTTTCATGTTTGTGCTTGAATGTTATGACTTTAGTTTTTCATCCTGTTAACCGTATGTATCTGGAGCTTTTCTCCACAGACATCCACTGAGTATGGGTACCTCATGACCCAGTCAGACTTTCACAGTAAACAAATGACAAACAAACAAATACAAATAAATAAATAACCATTTAAGGTCTGAGCTGCCAATGAACTGCTTCCTGTAATCAAGGGTACATAGTTTGATTCCTTCCATTTTGTTTTGACATTGTGCAACTCTGAACAAGTCATTCAACAAGACTGCTCCCAGCTGCCCCAGTGGAGCTTATCTGGTTAACAAATGGATAAAATAATTAAAATAAAGTTCCCGTAACTGATAATGTACATGAAGAAATAAAGAGGTTCCCATAACTGATATGCATATGAACAAAAACAAAATTTTTTATGAAGTTTTCAAACAGGTGCATACTAGGCTGTTAATCTGTGAGAATCTTAACAAGCCTGGCCTTACATTCCCATGTTAGTTTAGTCCAATAATCAAGAGATGGGCCAAGCAAGAACACATAAAGAAAAATGGAAAAGTCTCAATCTTTGAGGGGCAGGGGTGTTAAATGAGGGGGTGAATTTACAGTTACCAGTCTGTTCATCCAAATTATGGTTGAGTAGCATAATCAAGTATTTTGCTTTTATGTGGACTAGAAGACTGTTCCATAGAACCCTTTGTGATACGAGTCTATGCCTCAAACATTCTGCTTATTTTGTGAAAGAGGTGAGGTCCCTTGAGCAGGTGTTTTGATATCATTGGATTTGAATGTGCAATAGGCCCCACAGATTACAGTCTGTGGAATTTGTGCATACAAGGCAGAGGTTGCCATAGTAGCCTGTATAATACCGAAAAAAATGGACAAGTCTTTGATGCTGTCTGCATAGTGTTTTATGATTGGTATGTGAGAGAGCACTGGGGTCATTTGGTTGTAATAACTGTTTGGACAAGTACATAACCAAGAGGGGCATTATACTCAAGCACCCTTGAGTTCTGAGTATAGTGGAATGATTACATCTGCAGATCTGGATGTAATATCTGTAGATACATGTTGTATTTTGAAAACGCTTTTCTTAAAGCACAAGATATGTGGTGTCCAAAGGACAAGTCATTGTCGACATAGGTTCCCTGATTCCCTAATGGGATCATTTTTCTGGTATGTGTTGTCAGTGTGATGGCTGTAAGGAGAGTCATGTTTGCAGAGGGATACTTTTGTGCCTGTCTTGGCATTTGGTTTGGTCAATTGTTTTGACACCAGCTGTTTTGTTCAGCATAGGCTCTCTTGGAGGATCTTGATGTCATCTGGGGAGTTTATGATTGTATGAGACATGATCAGCCACAAACTCTCAACATTAATGTTAACATTATAGAAGTAAATGCCAAAGATGAATGACTCAAGGACTGAACCCTGTGGTACACTGCTAGTGACAAATATTTTGGGAGGCAGGGCATCCAACCCTAATTTTCTGGGCTCAGTTTGTGAGCCAGTTTGCTGTCCAGTTTGTTACGTTGCATGTGGCATTTTACTGGAAGTGTTTTATCTATACCTGTGTGTGATATGGTGTTGAACATCTTTGCTAGATCTAGATGTGCAATATGTGCTGTTTTGCCCCCCTTATCTTCAGTAACTCTACAAAAACCTGGCCAGGTTAAGTAGACAGGACCTGCCCTTGACAAATCCAAACTAGGTGGGTCTAGTGTCTGTAGGTTAATTTCATAATTTCCATTGCCACATAGATGAGTCTGGCGAGGGTCTAATTAACCTGGTCTGTTGAAGACCCACCTTTGTGCAAGGGAATGACTTCAGCTTTATTATGTTTAATTCTGCAGACTGCCAAAAAAGCAATAACTAGGAAATGGAAATCAAAATCTAAACTAACTGTATTTGAAGTACTGAATGCTATAAAATATATAAAAGAACTAGAACTAGGATCTGTAGAAGATGGGAAGAGCAAAGTACAGTATGTTCAGGTGGAGGAGTGAGGTTTTAAGGAAGGCAGAAATTGATCAAGTCATGTAATGCTGGACTAAATGAGAGTTGTTACAAGGAAACAAAACATAGATTTAATATATAATGTCCATAAATTAAAAAACATTAATATGGTTTATTTTCTTTTCTATTAATGTTTGTGTGCCTATGAATGAAGTGATGATTTAATAAAGGTGTTAAAAAATTGTATTCCTGTATATCACACACACACACACACACACACACACACACACACACACACACACACACACACACACACACACACGGGTAAGGGGGCATGAACGAGTGTTATGCATTAAATCCTGGTAGGAAGGACGAATTAGCATTGCCCTGAAACTATGTTTCAACTATGTTACAGATGTCAGTATCTTCAGGGGTCATAAAGTCTTTCAT
The DNA here is from genome assembly GCF_019279795.1 of Protopterus annectens. Lineage (NCBI taxonomy): Eukaryota > Metazoa > Chordata > Ceratodontiformes > Protopteridae > Protopterus > Protopterus annectens. The sequence continues at coordinate 680,050,217 of NC_056737.1, read as the reverse complement.
GAATCACACACTACCTAGCAGCTGATGGAATGGTAGCCCTTGCTGCTTTGGTAACCCCCACAACCATGGTTCAGATGGGGTCTTAATGGCAACATGTGTGCAGTCTATCACATTATGGTCCTCAGGAAAATGTACCATCTTGTACTCAGCACTCATGGTTTAGGCTCTCTCCTGAGGTAAAATAGGCAGATAAATATACTGATCCTCATTTTCCAAGAGTATGTCAAGGAACTGCAGAAGTATACCCAAGGTAGAACCCTGAGAAACACCAAGTGCACCCCAAATTTATCTCTAGAAGATCACCGTGACAAGTATGGTGGGGTTGATATCCTGGTGCCCACAGATATTGGAAGACCACTCATCTCCCACAGTAATTCTCTGTCGGCTATACAAATTCACTTTCCCACTCCTACCTTGGTAGTCAACTAACCAGACTATGCCCCCCCTCCCCCTGCAAATTCCTGGATCTGCCACTGATCAACTATCTACATATGACAGAGAAATTCATATTCTGAGTTTTTCCAAAAAGTGGCAATATACTCCCTTAGTGCTGCCAGTTGCACCACCCACACTCTTTGCGTAACCTGAGACAAATTAAATACCTGTCTTGAAACTAGCAAAAACTGATTTAGAACACAAAATAGAGCTGCATCTTCAATTAGGTAGCACTTCAACAAGTTTCCTCCATAAGTCTTGCACCGTGCTACAATCCCAGAATTTATGTAGCGTGGCTGTGTTAGTAGCACTACATCCAGAACAGACAAAACCCCCTTCCTGACACTGACCTCAGGGGTCCTAACCCTTTCCTGACACTACCCTCAGGGGCCCAGTACCCCTCATGTAAGAACAGAATCACTTTCTCTAAAATATGAAGAAACCCTCTGAGATTTTTCAAAAAATTCCTCAGATATACTATCTCTGCAATAGGGTCAATGCCATCCAGCAGGGAATCTTTGTCTGTGGATAAATGATCAATGGCATTTCTCTTGCACTTAATCAATAACTGATATATGCAAGAGTCCTTAAATGGTTTATAGGTTTATAGGCAAGAACTAAGCTAGCTGCCCTTGACAGACAATTTAAGCCTAGCCAGTTTCCCTTTTTGTGCTCAAATTAACTCATCCTGTTTGGTAAGAGATTGTCCCTACCCATGCAAAGAACAAGGCAGGAAACCACTGGATAAACACTTTATATAAGTAAAGCTTTCAGATACAATCCTTTCTCAATACAAAACAATGCATAGAACCAGCTCTTTATATATAGGTCCAAATATATCACATGACATGCAGCCAAAATCACATGATATGTCATCCAAATCACAAAAACATTTTAAAGAAACATTTTAAAAAAAACTTTTTTTAAAACTTGATACAAAAACTTGAAATACTTTAATAAAACTTTAAAAAAATATATATTTAGATAAAACTTCAGGCTAAGAGAGATTAGCTCTACTTAATTTAACTAAAATAGGTTTGAGACTGACTTGGCTATTCAAGCCTGGTTTTGAATCACTCATAAGTCTCAAGATCCATTCATATTCTTTAATTTCTAAGTGATTATTTAGGTCCCCTCCCCTAGGTGTAGGTGTAACGTGGTCAATAATTCTAAACCTAAAAAAATGCTGCTGACCAAATTCCTCTATATGTTTGAATAGTGCATTCCTGTCATAGCATCTCCTAATTTCTGACTTATGTTCAGTCATCCTGTCCTTAAGCCTGCGGGTAGTTTTGCCTACATAGAAAGCATTACATGCCTGGCAGGTAGCCAAGTAAACCACATGGGTAGTAATACATGTACCTGCTACTCTAAAACTAAATGTCCTACCATTGATAGGATGCACAACGATCATTTTCTGTACTACAAATGTCATCACAACAAGAACAGTTGTGACATTTGTGAGTACCATATTTCACTATAGTAGATACAGGTGTAGTCCTCTCAAAGTCCTTGTAACATAGTGAACTCTTAAGGGTCCTCATATTCTTATAAGAGAAATTGGGTTTAGGTCCCAATAAACTTCTTAGTTCATCTGATGCCAACAAGATGACCCAATTATCAGATATAATTTTTCTAACAGCGGGTGTCCTTAAATTATATGTAGTTGCATATCTAATAGGTGCTACAGATGTTTGTTTGCACCTAGAGTCAATACTAACAACATCCTCATACAAAACTGGTTTAAATAAAGTCCGCCTATCTTCCCTAATCTTAATGACCTGTTCATAAAGTAGAGATCTATCATACCCACTAAGCAAGAAATCATTAACCATCTCATTTAATTGTACTTCAAAGCAGTCATCATCGGTATTAAGCCTACTGAGTCTGCAGAATTGAGATTTAACAGTACTTCTAAATATGTGAGGTGCATGCATGCTTGTGGCATAAGTGTATCTACCTGAACAAACTTCTTTCCTAAAGATACTAGTTTGTAGTGTATCTCCAGCAAGATCTAACTTCAAATCCAAAATGTAATAGAAGTTTCAGATACTGTCATCTTAAACTTTAGAAAAGTAGATGCAGAGTTTAGATATTCCAGAATTTTTCAAGATCCTCATGGCTACCTTTCCAAAGTAGGAGGCAGTCATCTACAAAGCGTTGAAAAATGTGATATTACTTTTAAATGGGTTCCCATCACCAAACAAATCGTTCTTTCCCACTGATAGAGTATCAGGTTGGCATAAGTATTGGCTACAGAGGTACCCATGGCCACCCCTGTAAGTTGTAAATATGTGGAGCCATTAAAAAGGAAGTTGTTGTTTTCAATGTAACATCCATAAGGCTGCAGATAATTTCAACTTTGTTGGGATTATCACATGTATGTGTCCACAACAATTCTCTTAAAAGCTTCAGGCCTATATCATTAGGAATAACGGTGAAGAGTGATACAATGTCCAAAGAAACTAAAAGATACTTATTGTTAACTAAAGAAGCTTTTTCTTTATCCATCCATCCCCTTAATTTCTGTAATAAATCAAAGCTATCTTTAATGATAGAATCACATTTAGCCAGGTATGGAAGCAGTTGCCCATGTAGATAAATCGAGATGGGTTCTGTAACCCAACCCGCACCAGAGACAATAGGTCTCATAGGTGGATCTAGCTTAGATTTATGAATTTGGGGAGACCATAGAGATGTGGTATAACTGGACAAGTAACAGTGAGATAATTAAATAACTCAAGATCTATATCACCACTCAATTGCAAATCATACACAACCATGTTTACATATGCAACACTTTTTTTCACATCCAAACTGGTAATGCATTTAAAAGCTTTAGTGTCTTGTAGTAACAAACATAGAATCCATATAATCAACTCGGTTCATAAGAACCACAGCACCTCCTTTATGAGCCTGTTTTATAATTATATCTTTACAGGACTGTAAGCTCTTCAAAGCCTTAAATTCACCATAATTTAAATTAAATCTTTTTCTTTCTGGTAGATGGATTAAATAACTGCCTGATATGAATTTCACAAATATCATGAAATGCTTTAACCACTGGAGTACTGGTGGGTACAAATGTACTTGTTACCCCCAGTAGCTTCAGAACCACCAAATAGCAGTTTTAAATTTAAAAGTCTGGAGAAGATTTTTAAATCAGTTAATGCTGATACTAAATTTTCTTCACAGCAAGGGATGAAATTCAGGCCCTTTGAAAACAATGAATAATGAGTGTCATCTAACTCTATCGCTGATAGATTCAACGTGCCTCTGATAACTTGCGGCTCTGTTTCCCCAGTCCTAAAGGGCTCTCACTTTTTCTTTTATTAGACATACCTGACTGCAGCACCGGGGAACCTCTGTGCTGCAATAGATTGTCCCTACCCATCCCATGGCCGATAATTATATATTACCCCTAATGAGAATAACTGGGATCATACCATAGATAATTTGAGAGGAGTTATGTACAGAATAAAGCATTTAGGAGTTGCCTCTATCCATTAGTAGTACAGGGGGCAGCCCCTGGAGTAAATTTTCTGTTTTCCATCCATAGATCCAAGTTGTGCTTGAGCATGGACTGGAATGAACTTTGTCTTATGTGGATGGGGAGTCTGCTCCAAAACACTGATATCCTCTGCAAGATATACCTGTCCCTCCAAATCATTCTGTTCATATTGCAGAAGAGGTTTATATCCCTTGACTGAGTATTTTTGATGCCATTTGACTTGCTGATGTGTAGTAAAGTCATCAGTACTGGGTCAGAGGATGCCTTGTATGTCAGACATAGGTCATCTCTTGGCAGTCTGTAGAATACTGAGTATAGTAACGGGGCTTTGACCCAGTCCATGTATCACATGTTGTTTAGTCCCTGTATAATTTTAGTGAGGTAATTCTGTGGGCATTCCAGATGTTGCATGTGTCTGAACAGACAACTGCAAAAGGAGACATTATATTCAATGACTGGGCTAATGAAGGCTGAGTAAAGGGGGACAATGACATCCCTAGCTCTAGACAGAATTTTTTTTTATAAGCTGTGCAATATAGACTGACTTTCTTACAATAATTGTATATGTTGATCAAGGGTTAGGTCACTGCTCACATGTTCCCAAATCCAGAACAACTGGGTCAGCTCTCAGGCATGTATTGTTAATGTGGTAGTTCCCTGGAATAGAAGACTTCCCAAAGGATACAATAATGCATTTTCTGGCATTTAACTTCAGTCCATGATTTTAACATTAGTTATTTATTAATGACAAACGTTATTGCAGGGTGGCAAGGTCATTTGGGCATTAAATGACTGTTCAAGCTTGTAGTCTTCTGCAAACTTAGACAGAGCCATTTGGTACTTCAATAAAGAAGATGCCAAACATGAGAGGTCTCAGCACAGAACCCTGGGAGACTTCACTGGTGAGTAGTGTCTTTGTGGAGATAACTTCTCCTAATTTGATTTCCTGTGTCCTATCTGTGATCTAGTCAGCAATCCAGTGGGTGGCATGGGGTTTAGTCCCAGTTTATTTAGCTTTCCTGCTATGTTTGTGTGGGAGATTGTATCAAAAGCTTTGGCCAAGTTGAGATATGCAGTGTCTACTGTTTTGCATTCATGCATTGCTTTGGTGACCTTTTCAAAAAATCCACCAGGCTGAGTAAGCATGACCTATCCTTGATGAATCCAAACTGAGATGAGTCCACTATTTGGAGGTTCCCTATGTTCTGATTGACTAATTCCATGATAAGTCTTTCCATGGTTTTACATATGAGGCTGGTCAGACTTATGCGTCTGTAATTACCTGAGTCTGTGGAAGGTCATCCCTTATGCTGGAGAATGACTGCAGCTGTTCTCCATTTGCTTGATACAAAACTTGTGTGGCGGCTGAGATTAAACAGTGTTGTTAGAGTTGTGCCTAAATCAAGCATCATGTTATTTATGATGCATGCAGGGATATTTTAGCTTTTGATAGCACTTTTAGGACCTGGTCTTGTGTGATAGCTGGAGGCAAGAAAGTTTCTGGTATATCTTGAGGGACAGACGGAGGAAAGAGAGGGGTAAAGTTAGAGATAAATTTATTGGTTTCCTGTATCTTCAGCCTCAGGGTAGGTAACTTCATTCACAATCAGCTTAGCACATTGCTGCATTGTGATTTTGAGATTTTGTGGTGTTTAATTTTGGCACCTGCCACACTATTCTGGAATGGACATCTCAGGTGAAAATTGTGCTTCCTGTACCCAAGAAGAGAAAATGGTACATCCTATCATGAAGTAAAAATGGGGATAAGACCAAAACAGTGCCTTGGAAGTCAAGTACTGTAGAATCTGATCTTCACGTAAGATTCTTTGACTTTGGAACTCCATTGTCAAATCTTAAAGTCAATTTATACCACATTCTTAAGACTTTACATCCCACAGTTTGCCCATTTATGTAAAAATTATGATTTCCCCATATAGGCAATATCAAACTTTAGAGCTTCACAGGCCAGATGTATATGACATATTGTATTCCAGGACTTAAGATGTTTAGGGAGAGACCTACAATGCAAACACATACTCAGGGAGCTTTTACATTCATAATCACACTCTTTAGTTTCTCCAGTATAGAGTAGTAACTGTCTTAGCATAAAATATCTGATGCATTTAACCCAATAGGGGAACCATATTCCTGTTGAGCCAGAGGATGTATCAGTAACATGCCTGGGAATCATTCTTTATCTCCCTCTCCAAATGAGAGCAAATCCAGCTTCTCCAGGCACAGGTGCCTACAAACAACTTATCCAAAACTGTTTTTAGATTCAGATCTAACATAGTTCTGAGATTCATTTGAAAATAAATGATCATATATTTTGGTGAGACCATGACCATATAAAAAGAGACATCCAGACCTTCATCCTTCATGCTCTTAGCTTAGGGAATGGCTATATTTAATGAATAACTATTGCAGTACATCTAAATGTGAAAGAGAACCACACTATATACATGTGTAAATTTACTATTTGGAGAAAGTAAGACTCCTGCTAGTAGAACTGTAAACCACAGGGCAAATAAAACAGTGTATACAAAAAAGGAACAGCATCCATGAGCAGCAGTTCATATAATACACAGGATTAGTTAAAATATTACAGCTCACATCCGACTGCACTTTTAGGACTCACTGGTAAGACCTCTGTCTCACTGTTCCATGATATGGGGTTCAAAACTGGCTTCAAGTCACTGTCTGTGTGGTTAACATGCACTCCCTGTGTCTGTGTTAGTTTTCCCAGGTTATTTGGTTTCCTCCCACCTTCCAAAGTATGCTGTGTGCTTAGCTAAACTAATTTACTCAGTGTTTAATTTCTCCAAATGTTTAAGCTTTTTTTTAATACATTGACAGGAATGAGCCTCATTCCTAAGTCAAGTTATAAGTAAAGATCATGGCATCAGTTTAGTTTCAGTCTTTGGTGTTTGTCAAGAGTGCTTTTCTCAGCATCTACAATGTATCCATAGCTGCCTCTTTCTGTAATTCATATACTGTTACCAATATCGGCGACATCTTTAAATACACCTGAAAATTATTTTTTATTAGCTCAATTTTACCTACTACCACTGGAACTATGTGTGTCCTTATTCCATACTGACATACTTTGTGCTTGCATTTCTTACTAGTTTATAATGTTTGTCAGTTCACAGGATGCTATAATTAATAGCTATATACACTTCAGTAATCCATGCTACCTTGGCCTTTCATCTACTCAATTACAATATATGTCCTCCTTCTGTCTTCTTCCTAGCTGTTAATATGGGATGATCCCACATGTTCATAACTTTTTTCATTGTCAGTCTTAGTTCATATTTCCAGTGTCACTACCTGCATGGTTCAATGATGTACAGACTCCAGTGTAACAAGCATGTCACATTGTTATGTCTATCACTGGGAACATATTATAACCTGCAACAAGATGAACAACTGTCCCTGTTTCTCTATTGCTTGAACTACATTTGTCTAAATAGCCTACCTTTACTATGAATTTTATGAACCATCGTGTACATAGCCTGCTATCCTTTCATCATTATGTTTTAATTTGTCTTGGTTGTGACACTTGTGCATCAACATGTGGTTATTCCAGTTTGTCTCTGCACTTTCCATTTCCACTATAATTGTGGGCTTTCCAGCTTTGTTTCATTTTTTCTGATCATGTTCTTTGTTTTGTTGATTTTGCTGTTTTATACCTTCTGTTGCTACCTTACTTTGCCCACTATTAGTCTAATTACCATGCCTTCCCCTTTCCTAAATGCTTCTATTAACCTGAGCAAAAATATCCTCTTAGTCCTGACTTCTTCTTGCTTTAGAATGGTCACTATGTTTGGATCTGATGATGTCAATAAATATTATTTATTTAACATTCGTTGACCAGGAAAGTCCGACTAGGAACAGAGCCTATTTTCAGTGGAGGCCCAGGGAGAAACATTCCAGATGTATGTCTTTGGAACGTTGGAAGACACTAGAGTACCCAGAGGAAACTCACATGAATGCAGGGAGGGCATGCAGACTCCACACAGAAGGCACCCCCACAGAGAATCGAGCCCGAGGGCCTCCTGCTGTGAGGTGATAACTTTAACCACTGCACCACAGCGCTGCCCAAATATGCATCTGGTCCCACAATCACTGACCTATACATGTTATCTTCAAGGAGAGCTATGCCTTTGACTACCTCTTCTCTGATAGGCCCGGTCCGTGGCTGAAAAGAGTTTATGCACCAGCCCATTTACATTGCCAACAAAATAATGAGTTAATACTCTGTACTGCCTACTGCATGATGACACTTGGCTGATTTCTGATAATGTTAAGATGATTAGAGCTGTAAAGCTTCAGTCACTTATTCTGATATATTGTCTGTTGTTGCACTGTCACATTATAAACAAATTTTAATATGGTTGGCTATTTCTCACTTCTTTTCAATTAGCATTTCTGCCTGTTAGATAGGCACCATTTAATCAGTTGGCCTTTGTTGTACAATAGTGAAGGCAAATGGCTGCATGTAAAACTTCTTAAGGACTGTGCACCATAAGTATTTTCCAGCAGTGTACCTCTTTGTGTTATTATGCAGTAAAATTTAACTTCTTAACAGATGGAAAAGGGCCATGACCTTCCAATTCTTAAAAATATTGACCTATTTCACTCCTTTTCTTTCTGTCCCATGTTCTGGAATTAGTGATTTCATTACAAAGTACATGCCAGCATGTGAACTGTAAGTTATGTATCAGCACTGATTCATGCTTCAGAGAGTGCAAAGACAACTATCAAGTTGAATGGTATTATTACACATCAAGACATGTTCTGATCTATTTTTCTTCCAGCACAAAAGACCATCATCAGCACCTCTCCTTGAGTTTTCAATTCTCCAGACCCCCCAATCTCCTCTGGGCCAGCAAAGAGATTAATGCACCCTGGAACAGTCATACTGCTGCTGCTGAGAGAGTGTTTTTTTCTTATTTCTCCCCACACTTGCACATGGACAGTAACTCCCTAAGAGTAGGGCATGCAAAGGGTATCAGAGCAGAATTGTCCCTCATTATTGCAAGGGATTGATGACACCAGGATGCCCCACCTACCCTCAGGCTGCAACATGCAGTTGTTCTTTGAATAGGAAACTGAACTGCATGAGTGTGCCAAAAGTGTGTACACCTCTCTCCTTTCTCTAGGATGAAAATGCCCATCATCCCTGCATGCTATGTCAAGTGCCTGAGCCACAGTTTAAACTTGGCTTGCCAGGTCCATAGTCAGGTCTTCATGCTTGTGCAATACCTATGTACACACATATTAAAACATTTAACTCAGTCAGATACTCATCTTCTCATGGCTGAGTTTTGAAACATTGGTTTATTAGATGGCACTGTGTCATTATTTTGTTACTTCTTAAGTCATACAGCCTTCACAAATGTAGTAAATGAGATTATCAACTTTTGGAGTTTTATGGTTGATCGTGCACAAGATGACTGATAAAGGACATGGTACAACCTCCTCTGAGTTTTTGAAAGGAGGATTTCTTTTGGCATTGTAATTACAACATAGACTCTTTGTGCATATTAGGGGACGGGGGTAGTAGGAATATTCTTTGCATGGTAGGTGTGGGTCTTTGCCTAACACATAAAATAATGAATAGATATAGTGATCCTATTGAAAGCACCACAGGAAGTGCCAGTATTGATTCCTTAGGTGGTTTCTGTTCATCCTTTTTATTATAAACCTAATATTTGACTGTCCCCGCTACACCTATATACATATGCGCATGACCATGTCTTTCCATGCAGTATCTCTGGTCCTTCATGCATGATTTATCAAAGATAGATATTAGGTACATAGCTCAGAGTTTTTGTATCATTCATACCCAAACAAATACACTTTTTTTTTTACCTCACTCAGGCTTAAAACATGCCCTTCTAGCTTGATAGCCAGTGACCTCATTAATAGCACAGCAGTTGATATGGTTTTCTTCTATCAGTATGCATGACTGTATATGCCTCTGACCTTGGTCTCTAGCCACACTCCAAGTTTTATGCTTTCCACAATCAAATTATTTCCTGCAACAACATATGCTAATATGCGGCCCACATTTGTAAACTGCTACTAACAAAGATGTCCTCCTTATTTGTTGTTGTTGGTTACTCTCATGCCAAAATTTCACAGCTTCAAAACAACGTCATATGTTTGTTTTATTCTCTTGAGACTACTTAACGTAACATTGCCACTGCCATCTTGTCAACAGACTTGGACATTTCCCTAAGCCTTCAAGTGAAGACCTCCTAATACAAATACAGAAGCTTTCCCGTATCTCTCCTGATTCATGGCTCTGTTTGTCTGTCTTCTTGAATATTACCCAGTGCATATAAAATCAAGTACTGTAATAAATCATAATTCCCTAAACAATAGAAGTTGTTTATTGTTATGAGATCACAGAAAGTGCTAACCTCAGACATCAAAGCTAGAATATGCCTAATTCAGGGAACAGTCACTTTTACACTTCCTAGCCAGCATGCTCTGCGAGTACATTGAATGACATGATAAATAACTTCTTTACAATGATAGCATACTGTCAAGGTAGCTATTCATGGAGCTGTCAGTGTACTTTATGAATGCTGCTGTTGACAGAGTCTGTCAGCGTGTGCTGAATTCCTCCTGTATAAACAATGGCCAGTCCTTCAAGGTAACAACTGCCACCAACTAGGATAAATTAATACAATTGCAACTTCAACAATCTTTTTGAAAATGTGTCACACTATTATAAATCATGTCTGGGACCATCTGTCTCCATAAAACAGGCAACTTGTGTACTGTTTTACTTACTGGAATATTTGCATGTTGACTTCTATTCAGTATATGGTGAATTACTATGTTACTTGGACTGGCATATCCATTTTGCAATGTAAGGCATTTCTGAGTCAATAGAATGCTTAAAAAAAAAAAAACTCAGAACTTGCACTTTTCAATGCACTCAAACATGTGCCTGATTTTTCTTTCACTCACTTCATGGGTGAAAAGCTACATATTTAGGTCAGTCTACATTTAAAATTTGTAAATGGGCAAGCAACTAAATATGCAGCTAAGCAAATAAGTAAAACTTAATTAGCATATGAAACAGCAAGAGCAAACAGATCAGAAAGATTAAAATAGCAGAATGTGCTTAACATTGTCATTATAAATTCTTGTTTGGGGGACTTAATATTTGACATATCTTACTAGATGAAACTTGTATTTAATTTAATTGTTTAACTTAGTTGTTAGTTGATATGCATGACTTTATATTTAGAATTACAAGCAAAGTTTCTTATTTCTCAGACCTGTGTGTAGTCAATGTAACTTTATGATTGATTGATTGATAAGATTTATCCAAGGATGTTGTTCAACTTATTTTAATAAAGGTGAAGGCTGGTAAAAAAGTGTAAACATTTGTGATTACAACAGTGCATCATGCTGAGCATTTCTCATCATGGGAAAACAATGTTAGTTTTGTCTCTTCTTAAACTCTAAAATATCCTGTCTCCAGGTTGTTGCAGTACCATCACAGACAGTATCTAAGCTATATAAGAATGTATCTCTTAGGAGTCTTAGGTAAGGCACTGAATCAATGGCTTTTAACAGCTGTAGAAAAACAGTTGGTTACATTTGTTCTTATCAACTTAGAAGATGGTATTGTGCCTACTACTGATTTTTAAAGTGATCGAGTCCTCCTAATATTGCATACATTACAAAATATGTGCATATAATTATTATTATTGTTTTGTCTGAAATTAGGGATGTACATCTTCAAACTTGCAAGAAAAATTAAAAAGCTTAGTATGTCAAATGCACTAAAAAATCACAGTGCCAAAACTGATCGTTTATATTAATATTCTTTTTCATTGACTGCAAGTCTGAGTATATCAGCTTTGTGTGACAATTTCATAATGTAACAGAGAAATTATTACATATGTAAAGACTGCAGAATACAGTTTAATGATAATAGCAACTGTGATCTGAATGACGGTTATTTATCAGATCAGATCTGCTTTCTAAGAAATAAAAAAGTTAAGATGGTAACTAATGTAATCACACAGAATTATTTCTTGTAACTGGTTGCGAGATGAATGCCGACTTTGTCAAAGGCCGCATCGATGACTTTTCTAAATTTTCCCTGCACTGGTGTTATCTTCTTTATATAGTGGGTACAATGGTGAATCCATGGGGGCCATATTTAGAGCTGCTGTCATTTAAATGTTTTTTCTGTACTTTCACAGTAGTGTTTTTTACATAGCCATTGATTTCATTACACATATCCATTATTTGTATATTCTCGCTGCAATTATATTAAAATAGTTTATGCTACTTCTGCATTACTGTAAACTGCAGTGCAAAATGTTACAATGATAGCCAGGACTCATACGTTCATAAACTCATAGGTATATACGAGGCTAACAACCACCAGGGCCTTTATAAACCTAGCTGTGCAATCCAACCCAATTGAGTCTCTATGTATCATAGGAATTTATGAGGAGGGGATATGTTAGGAAGTTTATAGAAGTTATGTGGGGGGGGGTATGTTAGTTTTGACATTATGTCTAACTCTGTCTTTCAGAGACATCAGGGCCAGACCTGGGGTAAATTCTTGATTTCCCATCCATTAGTCAAGGTTATACTTAAATAGGGTTAGAGATCGACACTGCTTCACATGGATGTGGAGCTTCATCCGCAGCATGGGGATACTCTGAGACACATATATATGAATGGCCAACATATTTTATTTATGGCACAAGCAGAATTCAAATTTTTAAATCTAGTGGTTCTAATGTTGTTCATTTTGTGGGTCTGCAAAAGGTTAATCAGAGCTGGATCCGATGATGCCTTGTATGCCAGGCACACATCACCTCTCAGTAACCTGTAGGAGACAAAGTGTTGCCCTATCTCTATACTCTGTTGGAGACAGAGTATAGAGACAGGGCTTTAAGGTGTTCCATACAGGACAATGTGTTTATAGAATAAAGAACAAAAACGGCTTCAAGGATAAGGCTGAGTACAATAAAAAGAAAAACTGGTATATATGTATATATATATATATATATATATATATATATATATATATATATAAAGAGAACTCAGCTTCCACAACCAGATAACTCTTTAATAAGGTAGAATAAAAATGGTAAGCGCTTTCGCAACCTCAAACTGTCGTTTCATCAGACAAAGAACACTGAATAAAGACCATATTTTATACAAGTCATTAATTAAACAGTCATCTGATGTCATCAAATCAAACATTGTTTAAACATTTTTTAAAGAAATACGCTTTTTAAGAGATTAATTATTATGCTGACTGTCGTACTACTAATTTAGTGCATTTTGCATTTTGTATGAACTGCCATGCATATTATATAGGCAAAACCAATTGGCTACTAAAAGACTGGATTCTGGAACACATCAGGGACATCAGAAACCAGAAGGCCAATAATGCATTGGCTAGTCATGTCATTTCAACAGATCCTACACATACTTTTAAGTTCTTTGTTATACAGGTTATAGAGGCCAATTTACGAGGAGGAGACATTGACAGCAGTACAGAAGCAGCAGAACAAAAGTGGATTCTTTTATTAAATGCTGAAAAACCACCAGGTCTAAATGGCACATTTTCTGTCAAACCCTTTTTAAAACTGAGATGCCTTAAACATTAGTTACTTGCTTTTTAAATGTTTTATTAACATGTTTTTATCCATACATTTTTAATGTGAGTCATAATATGCTTTTACTTTATTTATACATTTACACTTAATAGTTAAGAGAGGGACTCATTTTTACATTGGTTTTTACTCTCTGTTTCTTTAAAAAATGTTTAAACAATGTTTGAGCAACCACAACTTTTTCATTCAAGCATTCATTTTGCCACAAAGTCCAGGTTATGTGAACTATAAAAAAACTGTAATTTATCATTTGTGATTCACACAAATCAGATTCATTCATTTTAAATTCTCCCTGTTTTACACCCAATACACACACACACACACACACACACACACACACACATATATTTATATATATATGTATATATATATATATATATATATATATATAGTGTGTTATGTTGCTTAGTCAACCAAGAAAAACATTGTAATAAATATGATCAAACACAAATGGTCGAAAACATACCTACCAAAAAAAAAATTCTTAAGCATTCGTTTTGCTGGGAGTAAGCCCCCCACATTTCCCACATCCCATGTTAATTATAGTACCAGCTCCAAGCTTGTGCTGCAGTGGGAAAAAATCAAATTCTCCAATCTCTGATGATCTGTGATCTCACAGTCAAAAAAGCCGGTATGTGTGATCAGCTGATTTTTGATATGACATGCTGGCTTTTATTATATAAATCTATCTATCTATCTATCTATCTATCTATCTATCTATCTATCTATCTATCTATCTATCTATCTATCTGTCTATCTATTTATCTATCTATCTATCTATCTATCTATCTATCTATCTATCTATCTATGGGTCCCCTATCAGAAACTCGAAATTGGTATGGTGGAGACCATATGATCAATTTTCTGAAAAATGTAAGCTTTTGAATGGTGATCACAGTACAGTGCAGATCAAGGAATTTACCCTTTCCCCCACTGTAGAGTGATCTCAGAGTTGGTATATATAGTATGCAGGGGTGGGGGGTGCAACCTGCCAAAATGTAGAAAAAAGGTAGATTGTTGTTGTTTTCCAAAGTTCGAGTTTTTGGAAACTTGATCATATCATCTCGACAACTGACAATATGAATTTTGAGTTTCTGAAAAATTGTGCTTCTGACATAGACCAATAAATATATATATAGATAGAGAGATAGCTATAGATGTCAATATAGATATAGATATACACACACATACACACACACACACACACACACACACATACACACACACACACACACACACACACACACACACACACACACGGTTCTACTTTGCTCTTTGCTTGGTCGAAAGCTCATATACTCGAACATTATTTTCATGAGATGAAAATGATAAAAAATGAAATCCTGAACTACACAGATTTTTCTCAGGGCAAGTAAACACTTGACAGCTTTGGAAAATATGCCCTTTTCCTCACTGTAATTCAATACAAGAGTTGGTATATATAGTTAGGGGATGTGGGGTGCAGACCTTCACATTAGGGGTGTGGGGCATAGCTGCCCACCTAGGTAGGTTTCAGATACTACAGGGTGTTTTTGTGACATTTTGGGCAAGTCTCTGCTTACCCTACGAAAAATGTGCTGTTCGGGGTTTTAGTTTTGTTTATTTTCATCTCAAGAAAATAATGTTTGAGTATTTGGGCTTTCAAGCATGAAAAGTAGATACACACACACACACACCACACACACACACACACACACACACACACACACACACACACACACACACACACACACACACACACACACACACACACACACACACACATGGTACTTTTTTCCATTCCATTGTGCTCCAAGTGGTATGATTTATGGGGTTGTAGTCTATGGTTTCATAGAAGAGTCTGAAATGTGAAGTTATGTTGCAGTCATATGTTATCTCCTGTGGGAGATGTCCTCCATATCATATATTTAGATTTGGTGAAGGAATTCAGTGATGATTGGACACTGGCAAACATCAGAAAATCATCGGAGAATTACATATAAAGATGGCTGACATTACATAAATTGATAACTTGTTCCTAAATAATAAATGAAATAAGTTTTGCACCCACAGTTTATAATTTGTGCAACACGTGCAGTAGATTAAAGCAAATAGGAACTGACCAGCACACTTAGAATGGTACTAAGTAGAAATGATCTAACGGATAAAAGGCCTAGAATAGTAGATTTTGGGTGGGGGGGTGATGCAAGAAAAGCCTTGATACATGTTCATGTTTAATGGAATATGTACTTTACTGTTAACACCATTTTATTTCAATGCATAACTTGTAATCCATTTTACAGATTTTTATTGCTTGTCCGGGTTTTCAGAAAATGAGTGTCAGAGTTGTAACAAAGCAGGACAGAATGCTTTTAACATGTAAACTGAGAAACAATTTCTTGTAATTTAGAACATTTGAGATTATGCCATTTAAGGAAGTGTTAGTAGGTATAATTGATACACAATGCATTTGTCCTTCAGCTGCAGTTTCTAGGTCAGCAACAGTCAATCAATTAAGCCCAAGGGGAGGGGCAGTTGGGTGGGGGAGTCAGTGAGTGTTCTGTGTAAGTGGCTTTCTGCAACCCTTCATAGCTTGCTAGCTCACAGAGGGTATATTTAGCGCAGGCATCTGTGGTGACAGTCACTTTTCAGCATTTAGGAAACACTAGTGCAGTCTTTTGGTCGACTGCCAGGTGCTACTGGGAAACATTTGCTGTGATTATTTTAAGAGCTCCCACAAGCATCAATCACCCTGAAGAAACTCAGTCAAGGCTGTCTGGCCTGCATTAGTTAGCATGGCTCTATTTTGTGTAGAGCAGATTGATGCTAGGATTAGAAAACATTCTTAGCACAAAATGAAAACCCAGTAATGAGATGCCGTGTTGCAGATTTAGTTGTAACTCTAGTTTTTGAGAGAAGAGAAAGCTATGTTTGTTATTTGAAGTAATAGGCATTTCAGGATAAGTCTTATTGAAGATGGGAAGTGCTTCACTGTCCTTGAAAATAATGCACTAGGTATATGTTCTTGGCATAATGGTGAAGGTATTTGCTTTACAGACACAAGGTGCAGCGTTTGATTCTCAAATGGAATATTTGGATAGACTTAAAAAAGGCCACAGGGGGAGTTTGCTTATTGCTAAGCTATTCCATACCTCATATTTCTCAGATCATGAACAGTGCCTACAAAAACAGAGGCACTGATTTAAAACAGGCACATATTCTACTGCAGGTAATAGTCACTCAAAAAATCATAAGGTAGCCAATGTTGCCTGCATGTACTGTAGAGCAAGTCTACACTTTTAATGAGTAGCAATGTTTTGTTTCATCATTGTTTTATTTTATAAGAGAGAAACGTATAATCATTTTCCAGAAAAACTAGTGTTTAACATCTGTACATTTTAAAACCTGTAGACTTCAGAAAAATTATTGTTTACATCAAAACCCAGAATGGTCCTACATGCTGTAAACTTCCTCCAGTTCAAGATTCTGGTAAATTGCATAGGAATCATAGCTAAAATGTTGCTTTTTTCCTTGATGCTAAAGTACATAAATCTTAGGAGAGGAAATTAAAGAAAAGTGAGGTTTGCGGTGATGGTAAGCAGAGCAGGGTAGACCAGCCTTTCCTAGACTCATAACAGTCACAGGTTCATCTTGATAGATCTCAAGCAATTCTTAAGCAAGCTGGGAGATAAAATTCTTCCAAACTTACTTTGGCACCCACTCTGCTGTGCATCTCCTGTGGGTGTTTCCCAGGAGAAATCCACAAGGTTGTCTAGACCTCTTCAGCAGAATCCTCACCAGATGGGAGTGCAGCGACTGCATTTTGACATTTTCCTGGATTGTTGAGCCCTTACTCTTTTACAGAATGTGAGTACAACTATATAGTTTGTTTGTGTCTTTCGGCTTTTCCCAGTTAGGGGTCGCCACAGTGGAACTCTGGTCCGCTAATGATTGGCAGTTGATTTTTATGTACCGGCTTGCCAGGCCTGATGCACAACCTGCAACGAAGGTACGCTCATTCATGCATGTCTCCACGCAGAAGACGCTCTAGCTGAGAATCGAACCGGACAGCGTCTTACTGTGAGGTGACAACGCTACCGCAGCACCACCACCACGGGTCTGAGTACAACTATATAATAATCTTCTTTTTCTTTCAGCTGTTCCTGTTAGGGCCACAGTGGATCATCTGTTTCCATTTCTTCCTATCCTCTGCATCTAGCTCTGTCACACCAACCACCTGCATGTCCTCTCTCACCACATCCATAAACCTTATCTTAGGCCTTCCTCTTTTCTTCTCACCTGGCAGCTTCATCCTTAGCATCATTTTCCCAATATACCCAGCATCTCTCCTCAGCTCATGTCCAAACTAACACATTCTCGCCTCTCTGGCTTTGTCTCTAAACCATCCAACCTGGGCTGACCCTCTAATATACTTATTCCTAATCCTGTCCACCCTCATCACACCCAGTGCAAAACTTAACATCTTTAACAATGCCATGTCCAGCTCTGACTCCTACCCTTTTGTCAGTGCCACTGTCTCCAACCCATATAACATAGCTGGTCTCACTACCCTCTTGTACTCGTCTGTCACTAATCATTCCTGACACTCTTCTCCACCCACTCCACCCTGTCTGTACTCTCTTCTTCACCTCTCTTCCACACACACCATTACTTTGAACTGTTGATTCCAAGTATTTAAACTCATCCATCTTCACCAACTCTACTCCCTGCATCCTCACCATTCCTCTATCCTCCCTCTCATTCACACCCACATATATTCTGTCTTAGCCCTGCTGACCTTCATTCCTCTCCTCTCTAGAGCATATCTCCACCTCTCCAGGGTCGCCTCAGCTTGTTCCTTACTCTCACTACAGATTACAATGTCATCTGCAAACATCATAGTCCACGGGGACTCCTGTCTGATCTTGTCTGTCAACCTGTCCATCACCACTGCAAATAAGAAAGGGCTCAGAGCTGATCATTGATGTAATCCCACCTCCACCTTAAATGCATCTGTCACTCCCACAGCAGAACTCACCGTTGTCACACTACCCTTGTACATATCCTGTACCACTCTTACATACTTCTCTGCCACTCTGGACTTCCTCATACAATACCACAACTCCTCTTGAGGCACCCTGTCATATGCTTTCTCTAAGTCCATAAAGACACAGCATAACTCCTTCTAGCCTTCTCTGTACTTCTCCATCAACACTCTCAGAGCAAACATTGCATCTGTAGTGCTCTTTCCTGGCATGAAACCATACTGCTGATCACTAATCCTCACCTCCCTTCTTAACCTAGCTTCCACTACTCTTTCCCATAACTTCATGCTGTGACTGATCAGTTTTATCCCTCTGTAGTTACTGCAGCTCTGCACATCACCCTTATTCTTAAAAATCTGTACCAAAACACTTTTTCTCCACTCCTCAGGTATCCTCTCACTTTCCAAAATTTCATTAAACAACAACTCCACTGCCATTTCTCCTAAACACCCCCATCCTTCCACAGGTATGTCATCTGGGCCAACAGCCCTTCCATTCTTCATCCTCTTAATAGCTCTTCTTACTTCATCCTTGGTAATCCATTGCACCTCCTGATTCACTATCCCCGCATCATCCAACCTTCTCTGTCTCTCATTCTCTTCATTCATCAGCTCCTCAAAGTACTCTTTCCATCTGCTCAACACACTCTCCTCACTTGTGAGTACATTTCCCTCATTATCCTTTATCACCCTTACCTGCTGCACATCTTTTCTAGCTCGGTCCCTCTGTCTAGCCAATCAGTACACATCCTTTTCTCCCTTCGTAGTGTCCAGCCTTTCATACAACTCTTCATACTCCTTATCCTTAGCCTTCACCACCTCTCTCTTTGCCATGCACCTCATCTCCTTATACTCCTGTCTACTTTCTTCATCTCTCTGACAATCCCACTTCTTCGCCAACCTCTTTCTCTGTATACTTTCCTGTACTTCCTCATTCCACCACCAGGTCTCCTTGTCCTCCATCCTCTTTCCAGATATCACACCAAGCACCTTTCTAGCTAGCTCCCTTACTAGCTCTGCTGTAGTTACTCAGCTATTAGGTAACTCATCACTGCCACCCAGTGCCCTTCTTAACTCTTCTCTGAACTCCACCTCACAATCACCCTTTTTCAATTTCCACCATTTGATCCTTTACACTGCCCTCACACTCCTCCTTTTCTTCTTGATCACCAGTGTCATCCTACAGACCACCATTCTATGCTGCCTAACTACACTTTCCCTGTCACCACTTTACAGTCTCCAATCTCCTTCAAACTGGCCCTCCTGCATAGCATATAATCTACCTGTGTGCATCTTCCTCCACTCTTGTATGTCACCCTATGCTCCTTCCTCTTGTTAAAATATGTATTCACCACAGCCATGTCCATCCTTTTCACAAACTCCACTACCATCTGACCTTCTGCATTCCTCTCCTTAATATCATACCTACCCATCACTTCATCATCCCCTCTGCTCCCTTCACCAACATGCTTATTGAAATCTGCTCCAATCATAGCTCTCTCACCCTTGGGTACAGTCATCATTACTTCATCCAACTCACTCCAAAATGTTTCTTTCTAATCCATTGCACAACCAACTTGCTGAGCATATGCACTAACAACTATATAATAATAGTAACAATAATAATAATAATAATAATAATAATTTATGTTTCTTGTATCTGTGAGCTCATACTTTTGGTCACTATCCAAAGCTTACAACTGGAGGCTTGATTACAGATATAGACTCACCTATAAAGTGAGGGTGCCATCCTATGACTGACATCTCCCTTACCACCTTACTCCATACTATTCCTCCATGTTTTTCATTATGCATATCGTCATCCTTTTCTCCCAGCTTGCTTTTACATGTACCAGATATTGCAACAGGAGAAGCTGAATGACAAGAAATTGTATGGGACTAAATGAATAATTTCTACATGTAAGTCAGACTAGAAATAAATGTCTTCAGCATTCACAGAATGTATGAACAGTACCACATATAGGTCAGTCTGGAATCACAGTATCATAGGAAGCTATCAAAGCAAGGGGCCTTTTGAAGCCTAGCCAGACTTCCCAATAAAATTTGATACATATCAGTTCCTACAGATCTGTTCCTTCAGCATAAATTATTTATGTTGCAGGTATTTTTTTTTACACATGTGCAACAGGGTTATGAAGATGTGAGGTATTGCCAGCAATGTCAGGAGAAGTATGGCAGTGGATATGTAACATATGCCAGCATAGCTAGCTGGAGTTTTGTAAAGAATTATATGTCATTTGCATATCAAATGGATTTGTGCCGATGCTTGGGTTAAAAATTTATTTTTAAAGCTGCTTGTGTTAAAAATGTACCAAAAGTGGGTCCTGAGCCTCCTGCTGGACAGAAAAAAGAAATATACCTGTATGTGAGACTGTATTATAATTGCTGAAATTAATATTGTAACAGATGATACTGGAAGAAAAGAGGTTAAGCTCAGCCCCAGCTAACTTTTAGAAAAATATCCTAAAATTAAATTACTCAACTTATGCCATCAAGATTGTATCTCACAGGTCTCAATGCAGCCAGAGATGAAAACTTTGTACTAAGAAGCCTTCCTTGGGGGTGAACTAACTGCTACTCTGGAAGGGTGAAAATTTTAAATTGTTTTATGACTTCCAGAAGCTGTAACACATCTTCGCAAAGCTCTATTTGTGTGTATGGTAACATATATGTGCAAGATTCTAGTTCAGTTTCTAGTAAAGAGGGGTAGTATGGAAAGTAGAAGTCAGATGACCAGAGATATGTGATGTTGTTCTGCAATCCAGCACAAAGATGATGTTTTAACACTAGATAACACTGAAGTCTCAGAGCAGTTTCTGAAACCTGAGATAGAAGGATCATTCACCTACTTCATCTTGACCTGCTTTAGTAAGTTACATGGGAATAGTAATTCTTCAGATCAGTCAGGAAAATATAGTGAGATTAGTTAAGTACTGTTTTTCTGTATCTGTGTGAATCTATCCATTCGTGTTATTTTTAATAGTTCTGGTGTTTATTGTAAATAGGTATTTAGCATGTTCATGTTATTTTATTTTTTATTATTAAATATATTTAAACTTTTCATTGTGTTGCTGGTCTTTCAGAGAATGTTTTAACCTTTGAGAGTACTTGTATTTATTTGGTGACACTGTGGCCGCCCCTGGAAGCCTTACTGCATTAGTCAAACACTGCTATTTGTATTAGTATTAATTTCCCTTTTAAGAGCCTTAGGGTAGCTGGCTTTGGAGTGTCTGGTGGCAGTAACTACCTTATAGTCTGGGCAAAGGGTAGCAGAGTGAGTAACTCTGTTCCAGCCTTTCCCAGGTATGTGTGTGTGTGTGTGTGTGTGTGTGTGTGTGTGTGTGTGTGTGTGTGTGTGTGTGTGTGTGTGTGTGTGTGTGTCAGCTGCTTGGAGCAGGGACACAGGCCACTGATTTCACAGTGAGAGTGGTGGAGGACTTGGATTGGACACTCGCCTGAGGAGTCTTACTGGGAGCCTGGAGAGAGAGAGAGGGAAACCCAGCCCCCAGACTCTGTGAGTTCCCTGTGTGCTCTTAAGGAAAATTGTGCTTGATGCAGAAAGCTGCATCCAGAAATACTGTGTGAATCTATTTTTGTTCCAGGTGAATGTCCCTCTCCAGTGTCAGTGGTGAGGATTCAAGTTCCTTGATTACTAGCCCAGAGGAGGTATGTCACAAGGTCCATTAGGGCTAGATCAGAGGATTATTTGTAGGCCAAGAAATTTGTAGGCCAAGTGTAGGTTGTCTCTCAGCAGCCTGTAGAAGACTAAATATAAGGACAAGGCTTTGAGGCAGTCTACACAGAACTTGTTTTCCACACCATGTATCCTTTTTTAGGAGGAATCTTTGTAGCTGATCCATTTGTTGCCTATGCCCTGCCAAGTCCATACCAAAAGGGACATTGTACTCAATGATTGCGATTTTGAGAACAGAGTACAAAGGAACAGTAACATGTTTGTATGTTGATGCCATACCACTGCTTATAAGTTGTGGAATGTGGAATGATTTCTTCACTATAGTATGCACATAATGGCCAAATACCAAATAATGATCTACATGCATTCCCAAATCCCTGACAACAGAGTCTACTCTGTGGGGTGTTTTGTTAGTGTAGTAGTACTTTGCTGGGGTAGCTGTCTTTCCATAAAATGCAATGATACACCTTTTGGCACTGAGCTTTACACCATGTCTCTGGTATCAGTTATTAGTCTGTGTCTGGCCTTCTTGAAGGATATTTGTGTCTTGGGAGGATTCAATGACTGCATTCAGTTTGCAATAATTTGCAAACTTGGTCAGTCAGAGGCCACTGACATTAGTCTTGACATCAGAGAAGTATATGCCAAACAGGAGTGACCCCAGCACAGCGTTCTGAGGTGTGCCACTAGTAACTGGCATTTTGTGGAGGTAGACTCCCCTATTCTAACTTCTTGGGTTCTGTCTGTAAGCCATCTGGCTATCTAGTGGGTAATGCAGGGGTTTATTCATAGTTTAGTGAGCTTTTCTACAATGCCTGAATGGGGTATTGTGTGAAATGCCCAGGCTATGTCAAGGTAGACAGCATGCACCATTATGCCCTCATTCATTGCTCATTCTCAAAGAAGTTCACTAGTCTGAGTAGGCAATACCTGCTTTTAGTAAACCCAAACTGATTTGGGTCCAATGCTGGTAAGTAAACTATGTCATCATTTATGATATCTATGATTATTCTCTCCATAGCTTTGCATATCAAGATAGGCTTATGGGTCAATAACTCCCTGGGTCTGTGGATGGCCCACCCTTGTACAGAGGGGTAGCTATTGCAATCCTTCATTCGTTTGGCACAAAGCCTGTTGGGGTCTGTGGTTAAATATTGTCTCCAGTGGGCCAAAGAGTTCATAATATTAAGGAAGCATCCTTGGATATTATTAGGACCCATTGATGTAGTCTTCTTGAGCTTGGAGAGCTCCTTGAGTACATGCTCTCTAGTGATATTTGGGGGAGTTAAGGATGTGGCTGTTTTCCTGATGGGCATCTGATGGGGGGAGGGAGTAAAATTTTTAATTTGTCAGCCTGTGGTTTGCTCTATCCTCTGGCTCGATGTAGGTGGCACCATTTGCAATTAATTTGTTACATTGTTATGTATTGCTTTTGAGGTTTCGGAGATAGCTGAAAAAAAGCTTTGTGACTGTGCTTGGCCTGAGGGGCTAATTGTACCACATAATTGGCTTTGGTAGACTCAGTTAGTCCCATGAGTTGCTTGATTAGGTTGATGAAAGATTTTTTTTATCATGTTGAGCATTACATCTCTTAATTTTTTTCATTACTTGTTCTTTTTGTTATACAACCTACTGATGCTGGGATTCCATCGGGGAGGTTTGTTTTTCTGAGTTAATCCTGTGCTTAATTCATGTAGATATAACTGTTTCTGTGCTGCTGTAAACATGGTTATACAGGGTTTCTGTGAACAATTCTGCACAGGCAGTGGTGTTCTCAGAGTTTGGGGAGGGCTTCAAATTTTGCCAAGGTGCTGCTTAGTAGTAGGAAGTTTGCCATGGAGTAATTCCTATAAGTTTCAGGGTTAGCAGGTGTCCTTGGTTTTACTTCTACTTCAAAGGAGACAGCTTTATGGTCTAAGCTGACAAAGAGGGCATTACAATAGGGAGTGTGCAATACTTCTCCATGTCTGTGAGGACCAGGTCAAGGGTATTTGTGCCGCTAGTGGGCACACGGATGTTTGCATTTAAAAAATCCAGGAACTTCTGGGTCTGCTTGTTAGGGCTCACCGTTTATAGTGGGGTAGTTAAAGCTGACAATGAGTTTGATGTTGGATTAAATTGGGAATATCTCCAGTACATTGAAGTATGCATTATGGCTTTCCTAGGTCACAGCAGGAGACCTATAGCTGGCAAGGATATGGTACAGGACTTTGTTTAAAGTACTAGTATGCCTTTAGTTATTGCCAGAATCTGTGCAAAGCATCATGTGTGCTCAGACAGGAATAGCATGCCGTTAAATATTACCTGACTCTATACACAGTAAAACAAAAAGAATTGTGGATGTACCAACATGGACTGCAAGACTGGCTTGAGATAAATACTTTCTTTTATTAAAACAGTTAAAATATATTGAATCTCTTGGAACTGATATTTTTTCTGGCCAATCAAAATAGTTTCAAAGGAAGTTGTCTTTTTAAGATCAGTTTTAAAGGGACTACCCCATTTAGTCCTGGAGAGCAATCAGCTCTCATCTCTGTAATCCATTTTGTCTCCTTTATCTCAGTTTTGTTATATAAATCCCCACCTCTCATGCTTTCTAGTACTTGCTCAAGTGCCATGAATTTAAAAATGCAATTTTTATTAATTTTCTTGACATGGCATAACAAGGCATTAGTTTCAACACTATTCCTTATATGTGACAGATGTTGCAGAATTCTTTCTTTAAATGGCATATTTGTTTTGCCAGTATAAAATGCAGGATAGAGTTCACAAGTAGCAATATATACAATATTCTTATTGTTACAGGTCACATATCCCCTTAAATAATAATCAGTCCTGTAACAGGATGCTTGAATTGATCCATTGTTTTTATATAATCACATGCCTTACAATGACCACATTTAAAAGTACCTTTCCTAGAGTCATTTTTATTTTTATTTTTGGGTCACTGGTATCCATCTTTATGACATAGCTGTTTCTATTTTTAAATGTAAATCTGGGGACATCCCCTTCTATTTATTTTATGTTGTCATTGGCTGTGAGAATAGACCAGAATTTCCTGATGACATAACATACCATTGCTGTATAAGTGCTCTTTCTGGCTCCTTGTTTTGAATAATAGGGACATCCTTTTCTTTCTCTCCACTCCATAGCGTCTTTAGGATTCATAGAAATGTCCCTCCTGTTAAACCCTCTTGCAGAAAAGGTATCAATGAATCACCTTTGTTCTGATAAAAAAGCACTGTCTTGGGTGCATAATCTTGATACTCAAAGAACTTTTTTTTCCACAATATTCAAAAAAATATGCCTGGGGTGGATGCTTGTCTTATGTAGCAGATGGTTTCTCCAGGTGTCTTTCCTATAGAGGGTGGAATTAAAACCTAATTTAGGATCCAGATATATTTTAACATCTAGATATTCTATCTCTTCAGTTGACATATGCAAATCAAATTCCAAAAAGGAAGTAGTAGTAGCCAGATAAGATACAAAATCCTGTAGACCTTCCTCATTTCTTTGCCATCCAAGAAAGACATCATCCACGAATCGTCTGCAAAAAATCAAATTATCTCTCCATGGATTGGAGATTTTCAAAATATGATCAGCTTCCCATTGATCTAAGACAAGGTGGGAGTAGCTATTGACACAAGGAGTGTCCATAGCTACCCCCCATTTTTGCCAGTAATACATATGACCATAAGTAAATATATTGTTCTCCAAGATCAGGTCTAAGAGTCTTCAAATCAGATGGATGTCCACAGTTCCTGAGCATGCAAAATTCCTAATGGCTTCAATTCCATAGTCATTGGGTATTACTGTGAACAAACACCATACATCCAGAGTAGCCATTGGCAGACCTGAGAAGTCTTCATGTACGCTCATTTTCAGATATAGATTCTCTAGAAATTGAGTGGTGTCTTTTATTACCGTGGTTGCTCATAACAATAACTTTTTCAGTTCTTCCTCTAAATACATGGATAGTGGTTCCATGATCTAACGTCTCCCTGATACAATCAGGTGCATAGGTGGATCCTTTGGGTCTTTATGTATCTTAGGCAAATGACTCAATATAGGTATTTGTGGATGAGTAACCTCAAGAAAATCATACAATTCTTTTGTAATACATTGGGTCATAAGCATATTGTAGATGGTGTCCTGCACATTATTTATAATCCTGTTGACATCATTCTTAGAGATCGTCAGATAAATGTTGTGGTCTTTTAATAAGTCTTCCATTTTCCTATTATAATGAGCAGAGTTCATTACTACTGTTGCTCCACCTTTATCTGCTGGTTTAATTATGACATCTTCCTTTTTTATTAACTCTTGCAAAGCTGTATTCTCACTGCAATCTAGATTGTAAAAATGTCTTTTGCTCCCTCCTTGTCTGAATCTGGCTACTTCATTTTCACAGATACATGTGAACATTTCCACTGTTGGATGTGGTAATGGCACATGCTTTCCTGTAACATTGACCAATACTTGCTTCTTTATTCGCAAATAAGTTTCTTAAGGTGACATTTCTTCCAAAGCATTTGATGCCAGTAGTAAACTCACTTAGTTTAGACTGAAGCAAGGGTATGAAAAACAAACCTCTTTCTAAAATAGCTCCTGGTTCAGTGGTTAGCATACAATCTGATATATTTATTACTAATGAGGTAGGGCCTTCTTGTTAAATTAAAGGACCACTTTCCTCTTCCTTTCCCATCTCATAGATCTGGGGGGTTCATGAGTCTTGGTGGTTGATAAAAAATTGTAAATTTTGGAAAATATGGGTCTGTGATGCCCCTTCTTTCGGTCGTGTGCCTATTTCCAATGGTAAGGATGGAATCTCCAGATGTAGTTCTCCTTTATCCCTTATCTGTTCCAGTTTTTCTTTAGTGTTACTAGGGCAGCATAAGTCTCTTTTATTATTGGAAGGTCCAGGAATAGAAAGCGCTTCCTTACTTTCCAAAACACATTTCCATTATGTCTACAGTACCTCCTTCAGTAGGGGTAGATCCCCTTATGGTCTGTTCGGCATGTTCAATATGGGTTAAATTATGGTTTTTAACACTTGATGGTATACCATTACCCTCAGTTCTTTTCTTATCATTTGGCCAATCAAAAGGTGGCAATTTTTAAAGTCTTTAAAATCTCTAGCCAGCTTCTGGCTTTTGATATTCCTCTGTCTGCCATCATATAATTTCAAATTAAACTGAAGGGCTTCCAATTTTGATATGCAGGCATTTAAAGAAAGAATTCTCTGACATGTGTGAGATATAAGGAATAGTATTGAAACAAATGTCTTTGTAATGCCACATCAAGAAAAATAATAAAAATTACATTTTTAAATGTATGGCACTTGAACAAGTACTAGAAGACATGAGAGGTGGGGATTTATGTAACAAAACTGAGATAATGGAAACAAAATGGATTATGGAGATGAGAGCTGACCGCTCTCCAGGAATGAATGGGGTAATCACTTTAAAACTGATCTTAAAAGGATGACATCCTTTGAAACTATTTTGATTGGCCAGAAAAAAAGAGGCTTGGCCAAAATCCTTAAAAGACTGGAGAGTTAGTAGATTGGAGGAGAAAAAGAGGCTTGACTGAAATTCTTTGAAGATTGGATGGCGATCTGATTGGAGAAGAAGAAATGAGTTGGCTGGATTATGGGCCAGGTTTAGCTATGTTTTGTTTTATAGAGTAAAATGATTGCCATGCTCAATAGGATCTGAAGAAGACTACAGCTGAAAGTACTAATCCATTCTGTTTGCTTTGTTTTATCTGTTCCAAGAGCTTAAACATATTTTAACTGTTTTAATAAAAGGAAGTATTCATTTCAAGCGAGTCTTGCAGTCCATGTTTGTACGTCTACAATTCTTTTTGTTTTACAGTTTTGTCTTTTGTTGGTCTACCTTTAATAATGTACAGATTTGTTTCTTATACAAAATTACCGTGCAGTCCCAAAAGAATCTCACAGTCAAACGAATAACAGTAGAAGTGAAGAACACTGCAAGATTCACCACCAGGAAACATAAAATAATTCCTTTTATTCACAAAACGAGCAGACAAGCACTTTCACGCACCAAAGTGCGCTTCATCAGATCTTAACATAATACAACAGTTCATCCATTGTATATATAGCAAAACAAGTGCAATCAATTAATTAATTATGCAAACTAATGCTCAAGCAATTAAAAAATTTTCATAGCGAAATGGAGGACTTCTTAAAAAGACGACTTCAATATCAGTTTCAAAACATCATAAATAGAATAAAATGAAATGAATAAAACAATCAGAAGTAAAAACGTTTTACAGGAGTTTTAACTATGCGCGCTGTATACTCTTGTGGATAACTGATATATGTTATGTCGTAGGACTGCCTTAAAATGTTTTATAACGTTTTTACTTCTGATTGTTTTATTCATTTCATTTTATTCCATTTATGATGTTTTGAAACTGATATTGACGTTGTCTTTTTAAGAAGTCCTCCATTTGACTATGAAAATCTTTTAATTGCTTGAGCATTAGTTTGCATAATTAATTAATTGATTGCACTTGTTTTGCTATTTATACAATGGATGAACTGTTGTACTATGTTAAGATCTGATGAAGCGCACTTTGGTGCATGAAAGCGCTTGTCTGTTCGTTCTGTGAATAAAAAGAATCATTTTATGTTTCCTGGTGGTGAATCCTGCAGTGTTCTTCACTTCTACAGATTTGTTTCTTCATATGGCTCTATACACAGCACCACATGCAGTGGCGGCTGGTGACTTCAAATCAAAGGGGGGCTGCAGGAGACAGCTGGATGGGTGGGGTCAATGGGAATGGGTGTGGCCAACTAGAAAGGGGAGGGGCTATGCTCAAAACCACAAAAACTACAACTTTAATTAAATACACTGCCCTGGGTGCCAAACCATCATTATGAGAGTCCAGTCAAGACAAAATGAAGTGTAGTAGAAAAAAATATTTCAATCCATTGGCTGCATGACAGCTTACGTAATATCTAGATGGAAACAAAAAGGATGTGAGGCATGAAAAAATAAATTACTTTTTAAATACATTACTGGAATGTCAGTCAAAAAAAAGTATAAGAAAAACAAGCAGCACTTAACTCAAATCACTTCTCCTTGCAATCCAGTTCTAATTATAATTTATATTCAGCTTTATTAAAGTATCAAGTAACATGCACTTCTCCTTGCAATCCAGTTCTAATTATAATTTATATTCAGCTTTATTAAAGTATCAAGTAACATGCTGAAAGTAGCAATCTCTGTGATACCCCCACTTGTAAAAATGTTTCTTATCCAAAAAAGACCTGCTGCCTGACAACAACTATCTACTTGTTTCATGGGGAAAACATGATCAAAGTAAAAAAATGAAAAGCAAACAAGCTCAACATATATTGCTTAAAGGATTACTTCCCAGGATATGGACCACGCATGATAGATTGGCATTCTGTTTAGTTTGCAGGTAAAGCCTGTAATGAGCTTAACATAATGTAATCCTGTCCTTTATTACAAATACTGTCATATACATTTCAATACCCAAGGCTTATACGTTATCTAGTTATATAAGTATTCTCTGCATGGCAACAACAGAAATGCTTTCAATGTTGGCAATACTGCTTATTAAAACCTACTTGCATCTTACAATATCAGGCAAGCTTACCTGATGATCATTAAAGCACTGCTACTTAAACACAGAGCAAAAGGCACTTTCTGAATAATAATAATAATAAGCATAAATCAACAGTATAAAAATATGACAGAAACCAGAACATTCTGCAAAATCAATGACAGAAACCAGAACATTCTGCAAAATCAATGACAGATGAAAGGCCAGTGTAGTACTTGTGTTTACCTTGGATGGGGGGGGGGATAGTCTGCACATTTACCCTGCATAACTGCTCCCTGCCTTGCTTGGACACATCCAGAGTCACTACATGTTGGAGTGGGGTGCAACAAGTTTGTCACAATTTGAAATGTCTCTGATTGACTGCGATAGCCCTGACAGATTTGTCATAACTCTCAACCTCAGAGCAAGAAATCTGGACAAAGCCATACATAGAAGTGGGACAAAGGCCCAAAAATAAGGACAATTTTTAAATATTGCTCTTATAAACTTAGAAAGATAATAGAATAGTAAGACTTGCATTAGTATGAATTTTCTGAAGGGTATGAAATCTGAAACTGAAATGTCTGTCATTATTTCTAACTTCAGTCTTTAATGATTTGCCAGTAATTTACCAAAAAAACACAATTTTATGAAAAATGGACCAAAAATGTGATGCAAAAATATAAAATAGCCACACAATACAGCTGGGAACCTGTCAAAGAAGGGACACTTTTTAATATTAGTACTGCTAACTTGAGCAGCTGGCAAAATAAAAGAATCTACATGCATTTCTGAAATAAAAGTAATCTGTAACTGATTATTACAGTTATTTATTTATTAATTGTAAACCCTCCATGTTTTCTTCCAAAATTGCCATTTTGCAGAGGGATTATTAAGGGAAAAGTAACATTTTGAGCCAAAATCAGGGACAGTTGAGAGGTTTGGATATGCCTAATTCTATAAAGCAATTTATTTGCACGTACCTCTCTACCTGTTAATACAGGAAATCTGGACAAGGCCAAATATATTGAGTGAACATACAAACACTACTAAAAATTGCTCTTGTATAAACTTAAGACAGATTAGCCAGAAAACCACACATTTTATGAGGAACAAACCTAAAATAAGAAGCAAGCATCTATTCATTCTGCAAAAATATGGACAGCAGAAAGGTATAGTTCAACCAGGGCTGTCTGAGTTTGCTGCCCTTCCCCTCTCAAAATCATGGTCGAATTGAGCCTCCCCCTTGCAGCCATTCCAGTGTCCCATTCCTTGGTTATTTTGTCCCATTTACCATAAACACTGTAATGTGCATACTGCTTTACTTCTGCAATGATTTCGATTTCATTTGAAAGTTTTATTTTGCATTTTTACAGCACAAACCCCAATAGATATCTACTAAACAAAGCAATGCAGTCTCACAATGAAAACAGACTTAGCATTAAAACTTCTCTGCCCTTGAAACTCGCATGCATTGAAACAGCATTGAAACGCACAATCAAAGAAAATACATTTTGCCAGGGGCAGATAAAGATTAACTTTGGGTTGTTTTCAAATCATAGGCCCCTTTTGAGCTGTTTTCAAATCATAGGCCCCTTGAACAAAAAACATACACATGCTCTTTGATACACCTTTCCGATTGTATTAAATTGTATTCCTTGTACAATACAGTACAGTTGTTAGAGGGCATTTTAAATTTATTGTTATGAACATTTTTCCAGTAAACGATGAAATAAAATGCATGCACCAATGACAAAACTGCCTAGTTCAGAACATTTCCATCATAAAAGTCTACTCAACCTTCTATAGTCCACCAGTATCAGTAAATATGCACAATCTCTGAAGTAGTAAAAGTTATCTAAATAATTCCACATTAAAGAAGAGGAAGAAAATGTTTTTGCAAGAAACCTTTGTTTATCAGGCTTATTTATTTAAATGGTGCCATTCAGAGAAACTGTCAGATTTAAAGGAAGCATTGTGCAGGTATGCTGTAATTGGGCAAATGAAATTGACTAATACTTTGCTTTAAGTTTTATTTATGTTGCCATCCTCCAGTTCATGGTTTTGCCAAAAAAAGTAAATGCTGTGTAAAGTTTTATAAATAAAAGTTACTATTTATAAAAAGAAAAAAAGAAAGAAGCAGGTATTTTCACTCCATAAAACATGTTTGGTGGATGCAGCAGGCAATTACTATCGTCTTAATTCCACTTACTGTTGCCAGTGAGTTTTTTCCCCTCTTATAATCTGTCAAGGATTCTGTCTGAAATGAGTAGTCAGTCTCTAGAGGGTCATCCTGAGGCAGGGGGCATATGGCACTACAGTCGAGCAGTTCCTTCTGTTGACTGCTACCATCACTAAACGGATGGTGGTTGTAACCTAATCTTTGGCATATATGAATTATGTTGTTGTTTAAACCACACAGTGCTGAATGCCTAGAACCACAGCGTTAACCTTTGAAAAGATATCTATCTAGGAAGGCAGGAGGCATAGTAGCTAGGCAAGAATCCCAGCAGCACATGTTAAGTAGGAGGTCCTCCATGGATACATGGACATCACTAGCTTGGCCTCTAGTGACTTGGATAAGGTAAAGATTACCTTAATAGCAAGGGAAGGAGTTACCTCAGAGAACAGATCCTCAAATTCAATGAATGGAGTTTCTGTAGAATTAAGAACATCTAGATACAGCTATTTCATTTGAAATATATCATGAAGTTTGCTATGACCCTGCAGGGGTAAACATTAAAGAAACTAAGATGGAAATTCTAGTTAAAGATTATTTCAAAATGGGTTTACCAATAATTGTTAAGGAGTGTGGGTGTCAGGCAGACCCACATGATGCAAAATCCTTTGCAAAATTAGAGTATTTTCTGATATCAAACTGTAAAGAAATAAACACCCAAACAGTTTACTGAAAAGTCAAGGAATAAAGGGAAAGAAACCATGTCTTCTATGCTTTTCTTTCGATGGGGAAAGAGAGTGCACATTGATGAGCATCATGGGGGAAATTAAAACAGAAATTCCCATTAGGGAACTAAAAAAGTGGATGGGGTGAGCAGGATATGGAATGTGTCCAGGCTGGCCTTCTGTTATTATGCCACACAAAATTAATGAAATATGTTGTTAAGCTAGTGGGGCAAGAGTTACAAGATTTGCTTGACTCTTGGAGTGTGATCGCTCTTGTAGAAGCTTGATACATTTCTAGAAAAAAAAAGTCCATTCAGGAAAGACAGTAAAAAGAGAAAGTACCCAGTTGCTCTTTAGGAGGTAGTGGCCCAGTTTGGGAAAGAGCTACACTTAGTAGCAGTGGTGCTCACCTTTAACCATAATGTAGTCATTGCAAATGATGGAAGCAGTGGGAACAGGACATATCTCTTGTACAGACTCACATCTTTTAAACTACAGGTCATCAGAATTCTCCCCTAATATATCACTGACTTTCTCAAGGTGCTCAGCTACTTCTTATTTCAAACACATACCTGTCTGGTCACCATATATCTCCCCCTGCATATCTTCTGCTAAATATTCCTCACTAACTCATCACCCACAGAACTTAATCTCTGTCTCATCTCACAGTAATTCTGTTCTTCTTTATCCTTATCCAAGGACCTTCTTTGCATTACACAATATATCAAACTGCCTTTATTTGTATATTTATATGTAAATATATATCTAGATAGATATCTCACTACTTGAGTGCCTCACTACCTCCAATACTGTATTTCTATAAAAATTAAAGTGTGTATTGAACAGTGCAACCACCAAAATTGTCTTTGTATTAATTTTGTATAAATGTTTTACTTTAATGTACATTTACTAGAGTGCTACGTCCCAAACTATCGTTGTATTACTTTTACAAAGCCTTCACTTTAATCTATATGTATTGCATAGTGCAGTTAACTAATTGTTGAACTCTTGACATGCTTCTGTTGTAACCTTATGCATGCTGTTGCTTAAATATATGTCAATTGCCATAATAACTTTGCAGGTATAACCATGAATCTTTTATCTGGGCATCTCTTTAATTCCCAGTCAGAATGCATATATTTACTTATTTAATTTCCTTTTCTTAATTGGGTGGGTGAGATGGTTTACTGATCTTTTTCACTCACATCCTGGTTGCAAATACAAGTAATAGCTGTGTAATTATAGCTTGCTCATTAATAACTAGAACATTTGCAGCACCATTATGCAAACAGGAAAGTTGATATTTACAATAGAAGCTGCCTGAGTTATAAGAGTTATACATGAGGATCTCAAGTTGTCCAGAATATTACATGTTTTTTCTTTTCCGGCTGAAACAACATTTGATGCCAGACAATCAGCCAGAGTCTTAAAAGCAGTTACACTCTGCCTTCTTTTACAGGAGTGCTTTTAAAGATTTTTTGAATGCTATGAATGAATGAATGAATGTTTTTACATCAGTCACAATAGCATATTGATTTGTGCTATGTAAAAGAAACTAGTAGAAAAAAACATGGTCCACTAAGAATGCAGCAGCCATATTCAACACAAACACACACACACACACACACACACACACACACACACACACACACACACACACACACACACACACACACACACACACACACAAACAAACACACACAAACACGAGTACTTTATGTACCACTGCCATGGCAAACTGCAGCAGGTACAGAGAGAACTGACTGAGAACTCACTACTCAGCAAGTATAAAGAATTTCTTTAACAGCTAATATTAAAAAAAAAAAAAAAAAAAAATGGAGAGAAAGAAATTCCTAAAATTAAATAAGTTAATGCAACTTTCTCTCAAAAAATCTGTAATTACTAATAAACAGAAATACTGGTTTCTTTTTACCTTGAGATTCATTCATTATGACAATTAAAAAAGATGCAGGTGCCTGGGACAATAAAAAATACTACAGCACATACCACCAAGAAGAAAACTTGAGTCTCTGTACTCTAGTTCTTCTAACTTCTTCAGTTCTTCTTCTTCAGCTGCTAACACCCAGCACAGCTATTAATTAGCTGACAAAAATATATTTAGGCCGCCAAAAAAAAATAAAATAAAAATCCAAATCCAGAAATCCTTCACTTGACTGTGACTGTCACGATTCAAGAAACGATTTGAATCAGTCCACAAGTTCCCACAAACCAAACTGGCTGCAACTGATTGATTCTCGCTCTTTTCCCAGCACATAAAGCCCGGGAAGAGAGCAACAACCAATCAGCAGCCATTTAGCCCAAGTATGTCATCTACGTACCTGCGGACGTCGCAGTCTGAACCCCTTCCAATTCTATGCAGTTCCAAACCGCATAGACTGCTGGGCATCACACTGATGCCTTCATTTGCTCACCGGGCTGCAGCAGAAACAAACAGAAAAAAAAAATCTTTATTTGAAACCGCCGCAACCCAAGGTGATCAAAGTGCGCATGCACGTACTCGCCAAGGCAGGAACTTGAAAGACGAGTTGCGGGACTCACGGAGTCAGACTAGTCTGAACTGTGACTGTGAGACAGTAAAAAAAAAAAAATAACAAACAAAAAAAAAACTTTTTTCTTTTTTTTGTTGGGGGGGGCTGCAGTCCGGCAGTCCGATGCCATGAGCCACCCCTGACCACATGTATGTCAGACTGGAATAGTATGTCCTTAACTGTTACCTGAGTCCAGACACAGGATCATATGTGGTCTGACTGGAATAGTATGCCTATGCCCTTAACTGTTACCTGAGTCTATGCCCAGTACCATGTGTGGTCAGATTGGAATAGTATGCCCTTAACTGTTACCTGAGTCTATGCCCAGTACCATGTGTGGTCAGATTGGAATAGCATATCTTTAGCTTTTGCCTGAATCAACATACAGCATTAGCTACGTGTCAGGATCACTACTGCATAAAAATATGATGTTGTGTTACATAACAGCAAGAACTCTGACATTCTTACAGAGCAAGATGCATTCCAAAGTAATTTATACTCAGGGAAAGGTGCTGTCCCAAGCTTCTAAGGAAAGATAACATGGCATGATTTCAAAGGAAGGCTTGCAGGCAGGCAACATATACAATAGGAAGCAAACAAGCCTTTGTGGGTGGGCCCCTCATCTATAGTTAATACTGTAAGACAGATTCCTCTCAGTGCCCCACTTTGTGGGGCAAATACCCATTCACCGTGTACAGAATTAAAATTGGCATGCTCTGTTTAAAGAGTCATTCAGTGACTCAGGTTCTTCCCTCACAGTGCTCTTAAAAAGGAAAAAAAAAATTTGTTAAACCAATCAAAAATGACTTACATACAAAAAAATGAAATACTTGTGGGAAGTAATGTCAGAATTCCCTAAATATAATGGATGTTACTGAGTGACAGATTGTTTATTTACTGTGAATAATCTTGTTCTGTTAAAGATTGATATTGCTTTGTATAACGTACATTGGCCCCTGTTCATTTCATTAGTTTTGTTGTGTTTCAGACTTTAGATATTGATAAGGACGTGCTGAGCATGCAAGGGCACTCACAGAGGAAACTCAGAAGAAGCAAAACAGAGTTTATAAACTGACTCTAAACAGTTGTTTCAAAAATTATTTAGAATTGTCAGACCAAGTGCAGCAAACACTTAACCTCTGAGAATGTTCTGCTAAAAAAACTCAGCACGTGTAGGAGATCCAGTGTTACACTAGAAAATATGCTATGCGGATAACAGGGTTCATTGCACTAGCCTGGTTAGTCAACTAAGTAATTGACAAACAAACAAACAGATGAATGAGAGTACAAGGTTTAGTAATTAAGAAACATTTGCATACAATATAAGTAATACGTGACAACTTGCAAGCGGTCAACCACCGTAAGTGATCAAACTGTAAGCAAATATTTTTGATGTGACAGACCCAGCAAACTCATTCAGCTGGACCAGCATTTGTATGAATCAAAAAAGAAAACAGTGCTGATACTCTTATGGCAATGCTGAGCACATTGCTGATGTCCTTGAACAGGTTTCACATTGTTGACCTTATACCAGCTTTATATACCCTCTGACAAACTTATGCATGGCCCTTACAAACGTACCATGCAGTCTTGTCTTTTGCACCACAACCTGCTTCATTAGATAAAATTCTCTCATGTATGTTGAAATTGCATTCCAATTCTACATCACAACATAGACAATAGAGGTTATCTGTCATACCTCTCAACTGTCCAGATTTTCGCAGAATGTCCAAATTTTTGAGTCATATTTTTGATTTGTTCCTCATAAAATTTGTATTTTTGTGGCAAACAAGTGAGGACTGAATTTACTAAATAATGACGGGCATTTGAGTTTCAAACTTCATATCCTTAAGAAAATGCATGGTAATACATGACCTTTTTATTCTAGTAACTTTCTAAGTTTATAACAGCAATATTTAAAATGTGTCCCTATTTTTGGGGCTTTGTCCCCCCATTATCTCTGGTTTTCTCCAGATTTTTTGTGCCAAGAGTTTGAGAGCTATGCTATTGTGTTTATACAGCAGTTTGAAGTGGCAGCAACTAGTTAGACATGAGTTCCTTGCAGTGCATTGGTTTGTTAAAAGGACAAAAGGTGACATCATGCCATTGAAATGGCTATATAGATAGACAGCAGGCAAGATGCCAAGGACTTTGTAAGTGCCACTTGTTGAAGACATTTTCCCTACAGCTTTCCTCATTCAGTTTCCCCGACCATTTAGACTGTCCATCAAACGGCAAGTCAAGTTGTTTCTTTTCAGTGTTTACAGCCAGAAGTGACTAGAGCATCTGCAGTTGGGATACATGTTGAAATGATTCCTACCATTCATTTAAAACCTCATTCCCCTGTGATAATCTCCATTTGTTCTGCACATTATACCTGACACTACATGCAATTATATTTCCTTTTGTATTTATTGTGTTTTCATTAAACAAACAAGAATAAATTAGCCAACTAAAAGAAGTCAGCACAGCTTTGGCAGGGCACACTCTTTTGATGATGAGGACAATTGCTATCTCAAAATGTCATCACTAAGCACGAGCCCAGCTCAGTGCTAAACTTTGGATCTGTTTTACCTTCAATCAGCAAGCTGAAGATGAAGGTTATAGTTCTTAGTCAGTTGTGTGATTCCTGAGTAAGGCACTACTAAACCCTGCTCCTGAATGTGTGCAATATTTTAGCATGCTCCTGCAAAGCAAAGCAATACAAAAATGATCACATTTGAAACTTTATAATGTCCATAGATGCAACAGAGGCCAGGGTTCATACACATGTTGCATAGTCATAGTGCGGCATTGAGCAGGAAGCCACCACTCAAGGACAAGCTGCAATTCCAAGTCAAAGATAGAGCAATACTGCAGCAAAGTGCACTGAACATGAAAAAATTATATATATATATATATATATATATATATATATATATATATATATATATATATGGTTTCACTTCATAATACTGAAATATCAAAACATTGAAAATGAGAAAACTTCATAATATGGAAGCTCAAAATACTGAAAATCAAAATCCTGAACACTCAAAATCCTGAATGTCAAAATACTGAAAGCAATAAGATACGTATACTGACTGTTAACAACAAAAACCTAATTACATTCCTTCAAATATAAGCAGGGGGGCAAGCCTCCTTGCACCCCACACCTCCTGCTACCTAAATATATCGACTCCAAGACTGCACTTCGTGCACCCCCAATACCCCCTGCTACTTAAGTATATTAACTCCAAGATTGCACTTAGTATAGCCAATTTAAAGCATTTACTGTTTGTTACTGTATCTTTTTGTCTGTTTGAAACAAAAAAAACCCCAAAAAAAACAAAAAATATCCTTGTTTTCCCGCCTTTACTGAACTAGAATAGTCCAGTCATCAGATTTTGCTGATCTCTGGGCTGTGTCATAGTTCCTGTGTTGTCCATATCCTTATTTGGATAGGAGGAAGCTTCTTTGTTCACCAGTGGGAGTGGGGAGCACTGAGCAGTCTATTTGTCCCTAAAGGTGTGGTTCCAGCACAGCAACTTGTACTTTATTGGCCATTTTGAGCAATTTCCTAACTCTTTTCAACCCCCTGCTATAAAGCCCACTTTAGCGTGCTTTTGTGCACTTTTGCGCAAATTTGCTCATAGAGCAGCATCGGGCAGCGCCAGTTAATCAAGTTTAAACTATTTCTGGTTCCGCAAAGTCTGCTCTTCAATTTTTCCCTTAGAACTGCTCTACTTGCAATCTAAACAGTCTATTCTCTATCTGAAAAGTCCAGCACTTGCTCCTAAAGCATTTTTATACAGATAAAGCACTCTTAAACAAAAAGGAAGTACTTCATTCACCTAAATCCCCTTGAGTACCCATTTCCCTATAGGTCCTTTCTGACTCAGTTACACAGCAATCCTATACACTATTATAGAATGTCGAAGGGTCAGTTGCTGGTGTCTTCTCCTGTTCAGCTGGTGAATCTGGGAATCTTGAGGCAATGTTACAACTGCCTCATGTGCACAGACAACCCTCTCCTCCTCCCGACAAATACAAATATATGTGAGAGATGCAACTATATAGCCAAACTGGAGGCTGAGCTCTCTCAACTCAGTACTGGCAAAACCAGTCAGGAGGAGAAGGTAACCATGCACACCACAATCCCAGTCTCACATAGACCTATCACAACTGCAAACCAAACACATAAACACACAAAAACATTCTCGGAGGCTCTAAT
Source organism: Protopterus annectens (assembly GCF_019279795.1). NCBI lineage: Eukaryota > Metazoa > Chordata > Ceratodontiformes > Protopteridae > Protopterus > Protopterus annectens. The sequence continues at coordinate 680,010,597 of NC_056737.1, read as the reverse complement.
TAAAAATCTACCAAAACAACAGAGGCTTCCAAAGCAGACACCCAAGCGACCACTACCTCAAGACATAGCACATGCAACACATAGTTCACAAAGTCAGTGTGCTAAACAGTCACAGCCCTTAAGGCCAAACAACATGCCAGATACACTTGTAATAGGTGACTCCATAGTCAGACACACTGACGTCCCGCTCACCAGACTGAACAAGGAAAAGGTTACAGTAAGCTGCCTGTCGGGCGCTAGAATCCGCCACATAACACAAGCACTCAGGTCACTCCAAAGCAAGTACAAATATGACTCAGTCATTGTCCATGCCGGTGTGAATGACCTGAGACGTACCTCCCTGGACTACATGAAAAGAGACATAGAGGAGCTCTCTGATTATGTAGCCCAGGCTGGTATGACCCTGACCCTGAGCAGCATCTTACCCTCACCAAGAATGATGCCACAGTACAGAAACAAAATGATCAGCTTTAACAATTGGCTTAATTACTGGTGTCATTCTAAGGGGATCCAAAATATGTCTGCTTGGGATGACATGCTTGATCCCTGGGCTTCTGGATATTGGCCAAGGCTCTTGCCACCCCCATAGTGCCTTTTTTAGGCAAGGCTCAAAAGACAAACCCACCTCCCTAGAAAACACAAGTGAAAAAAAACTAAGGGTAATGCTGCTCAATGCCAGAAGTCTAAACCTCAAGATGCATGCTCTCAAAGCCCTCCTCAGTATGGAGAACATTGATGTCTGTGCAGTGACTGAAACCTGGTTCAAGGCTCCTGAGAGCACCCCAGCACTACCAGGTTATACCTCATATCATGCTTTCCGGCCCCAAAACTTGGACCAAACCACAAAAGGAGGGGGAGTATCCATATTCATCAAAGATACCCACACCTCCAGGTTAGTGGCAACGCACGAAGCATCGGAGACCATCCAGGTGCAACTAACCATAGGCAAAACTGCCCTACAGTTTGTAGCATGCTACAGACCACCCTCTCAAACTCAGGAACCCCACTTAGCCTTCCTGAAGACACTGGAAAGTATGAACGTCTCTCCAAATACCATCATATTGGGAGACTTCAACTACCCAAACATAGACTGGGAACATTACTCAAGCCCCAACACCCTAGCCCAAAGGTTCCTAGAATTCATAAACTCAAATGAGATGGAACAACTAGTCACCACTCCCACAAGAGGAGATAATATACTAGACCTGATCATCACAAACATGGGGACAAAATGCACCACACCGGAAGTATACCCCTCATTGGTGAGATCAGACCATAAATCAATCTCACTGGAAATCCACATCCCGCCCCCACCCCCTGCACAAAAGACCACAGTGAAGAATTTCTCAAAAGCCGACTTCACACTTCTTAAGACTGAAGTGGTATCCTTCAAGGCCCCTGGGCCAGTGGAAACCACAACCCACACCGCTGAATCCTTTATAAATGCCTTCTACGGACACCTTCAAGAATGCATGGATCATGCAATCCCTAATAAAACCAAGACCCATTCACACAAAGGCAGGTGTCCTGTCTGGTGAATCCCAGCCATTAACAAACTTTACAACAGGAGGAGGAAGCTACTACATGACAGAGCAAAATCCCTAAAAGGGAAGGCATTTCTGATCAGTACTAGCAAAAAACTACGATAACTCATAAAATCATCCAAGGCCAACTTTGAGAGAAAAATCGCAAAAGACACAAAAGACAATCACAAGGCCTTCTTTAGCTATGTTAGAAACCTGGGTGGAAACTCCCAGATATGCTCAGAGTTAGTCCAAAATGACACAAAATACACTGAACCCACAGACGTTGCCAACATTCTGGCAGACAGGTTCAGTGCAAATTTCTCTGCCCCCCCCCCCAAAGGAGAAATATGTATCCCAGCAGAGTGTAGCCTCCCTAACATCTCAGATGCCCAGGTGAGAGCCGCCCTCTCCAAAGCTAAAAACACAGCATCAATGGGGCCGGACGGTGTCCCGGGCTGCGTGCTACATGAACTCCAAGAGGAACTAAACCCGCACATAAGGCTGCTGTTTAATCTTAGCCTTACTACAGGATACGTACCCAAAGAGTGGCATACAGCAACAGTGGTCCCACTCCACAAAGGAGGTGCTTCTACAGACTCTGGAAATTACCGCCCCATAAGCTTGATGAGCCTGGTCTGCAAAGCTATGGAAAGGATCATTATGGAACTCATAAACAAAGACATTGGGGACCTACAGACATTGGATCCTACCCAATTCGGCTTTGTCAAGGGCAGATCCTGCCTTTTGAACCTGGTCGACTTTTTTGAAACAATCACTAAGGCCATTGATGAGGGTAAGGCAGTTCACACAGCCTACCTTGACCTTGCAAAAGCCTTCGACACAATACCCCACTCGGGCATCATAGACAAACTCACCAGCTTAAATGTAAACCCATATGTCACAAGATGGGTTACAAACTGGCACAAGGACAGAACCCACAAGGTCAGAATTGCTGGAGCCATGTCAGACTCTAAGCCAGTCACAAGCGGTGTCCCACAGGGCTCAGTCCTGGGACCCCTCTTGTTCGGCATTTATTTTTCCGAGGTGCAAGCAAACATAGGAGGATTGTGGCTGACAAAGTTCGTAGATGACTGCAAACTGGGTGCCATAATTGATACTCCAGCGGACACAAGCATCCTTCAGAAAGGCCTCATAGAAACGGATAATTGGTGCCAGAGCCATGGCCTTAAACTGAACGCCAAAAAATGTATAGTCATACCCTTTGGGAAAAACAAGGTACCCACAAATTACCACATAGGTGGTAATCCATTAAGTACGGAAGAGGTAATCAGGGACCTAGGGACCCAAGTTGACAGTAACCTCTCATTTGACACTCACATTGCCAAGGTGGTTAGGAAGACCTTCTATATTGCCCACCTTATCATGAAGGGATTCACATCTAGATCAAGAGAGGTCATTGTGCCCCTGTACTCTTCTCTTATCAGCCCCATGATTGAGTATAATGCCCCATTTGGGATGTATCTTACCCGACACCTGCAGCAGTTAGAAAGACCCCAAAAGTTCCTCACCAAGAGGATAAAGGGTCTCAAACATATGTCATATGCTGCCCGGCTAAAGAAACTCCAGCTCTATTCAGTCGCATACCGCCTACTCAGAGGTGATCTATGCCTGACGTACAAGGCCATGTCCAATCCGGAATTAATGGACATGCTCCACCTCAGAAAATCCAAATCCATCAGAGCCACGAGAGCAAGAGATTTGAACCTCAACACAGAAATAAATAGGACGTGCTGGAGGGACAAATTCATAACCCAGAGGCTCCCTACACTCTGGAACAGAATCCCAGTCCATGTTAGGCAGAGCCCCTCACTAACTCTCTTCAAGAGAAATCTTGACGAGTGGATGGGAGATCGTAGGTTTACCCCGGGGGTCATCTCTGTGTCACTGCTAGACAGAGGCACAGTAAACTAAACCCTAAATGGGCGTAGTATTCTCATCCCAAGGGGTGGTGAAAGCCACACACACTCTGGCTAGGCTTATAAATGCCCTAGGGCAGATAGCCTAGTATGAACCTATGAACCTATGAAGTGCTTGCCCCATTGCTTATACTTGTGGAAAGTAATATGATTTATCTTGTTTAAACTCCTTATATGTATGCTGTGTGTTTTTAGTATTTTGAGTTTTCAGGATTTTGAAGTTACAGCATTTTGGCTTCAGTGTTTTGAATTTTAGTATTATGATAGTTCAGTATTAGGAAGTGAAACCATATATACACATATACATATATATATATATATATATATATATATATATATATACACACACACACACACACACAAACACACACACATATATATATATATATATATATATATATATATATATATATATTTATAATACATGCATACATTCATTTATATTCATTTATCTATATATATAAATTAGGATATGAGAGGGGCACATACGAGATTCATAGACATGAATCACAGTAAACCATTCAGTTAAGTTGTTTTCATTATAAAAAAAAAAGCTTGCAGGAAATTACATAACTGCAAGCAGCAGATATGTTTGGAGTAGCAGCAGTGCTTGTTCAGCTGCATTTATTTTTTCTGTGTGCCACAACCTTATTGTCATTAGTGCATCTTGTGACAGGCAGTGAGATGGAAAATGATAAATGCAACAAATCAAGTGCCACCAGCTAAATGACCAACAGCTGTTGGGCCATTTTCACATGGGCAGAGATATTATATAAGCATTGCTTAAAATGTATGGCCCACAGATGGGATTGAGAGGAAAGCATGAATTTCATATACTAATGAATGTGTTGTAAGTCATACTATACTGGCTACAAGCACATTTCAGAGGCAAACATGACACTTTGGATATATCCCAGGCCCGATCCTGCACAATACTCTGTATATTTCTTGTACGTGGGGATGAGCAGATTATTTCTTCAGAAACCAGGGTGAGTGACAACCATGAAATCCCATGGCTCAGGTTCATAGTATGTTAGGATAACAACCACTAGGGCTATTATAAGCCTAGCCGTGAAACCAAAATGTGAGCACAAATTTGATTTATATAGGGCATGGTTTACTGACTGCTTTATTCTATCAGAGACATCGGAACCAAAATAGGGTTGAATTTCTGATTACCCATTCATTGGTCCACATTGCACCAAAATAGGGATAGGGAAGACCTCTGCTTTGCATAGACAGGAGGCTAATCCAGAGAACAATAATTCTCTGAGAAAGCTATATGTCTCTCCAACATGTCCTATTTATGTTGCAAGCAAACATTTAGGTCTTTTAATCTAATAGTTCTGCTACTGCTTATTTTGCAGATGTGCAAAAGGTGCAACAAAACAGCTTCCAGGGATGGCCTATATGCCACGCAAAGATCACCTCTTGGAAGTCTGTATGATGCCAAGTAGAGAGAGAAAGGACTTTGAGGCACTCTGCAAAGGACATTATGTTTAGTCCCTGTATTCTTTTGGTAAGGAACTTTTGTGGTTGTTCCAGTTGCTGCATGTGTCTGGTCAGGTACATACTGAAGGGGGCATTATACTCTATGATTGGTTTGATGGGGGCCGAGTACAGTGGTTTGATGACCTGTATGCACCTAAATACATTTCCTTTGCTTATAAATTGAGCAACATAGAATGATTTTTTTACTACCATGGACACATGTTAGTCAAAGGCTAGGATACTATCTACATGAATTTCCAAATCCCTGACTAGTGAATTAACTTTACATAGTTAGCCGAGGTGGCAGACTTCCTAAATGGTACTATAATGCATTTTTGGTATTGAGTTTTATGCCATGGTTTTGGCACCAAATATTTGTCTGTATTAAACCTTCCTGAAGGGTGTTCTCATCTTGGGGGGGGGATTCGATGACTGCTCCTCGTTTGCAATCATCTGAAAACTTGGTCAGCCAAAGGCCTTTCATTGGCTTTGACATCCAAACAGTAGATGCCAAAGAGGAGTGAAACCAGCACAGAGCTCTGGGGGACTCTACTGGTGACCTGCCTCTTTATGGAGGTGGCCTCACTGATTCTAATCTCTTGGGCCCTATCCAGTTGTGATATAAAGGGGTTTATACCTAGTACCATAAGTCTGTCAACAATGCCAGAGTGGGTTATTATATCAAATGCTTTAGCCAGATCTAGATAGGCAGTATGCATCACTATCTTCTCGTCCATTGTGTTAGTGACCTTTACAAAGCAGTCACCAGATTCGGTAAGCATTGCCTTCCTTTAGCAAAGCCAAACTGGGGTGGATCCAGTTTCTGGAGGTTTCCTATGTCCTTGTCAATAATTTCCATGATAATTTTTTTCATGGCTTTGCAAATAAGACTAGTCAGACTAATGGCTTTGTAGTTTCCAGGATCTGTTAAAGGTCCTCTTATGAAGGTGGATGACCATTGCAGTTTGCCATTCAAGTGGTATATGATATTGTCTTCCTCCTTGTAGTACTGGATGCTGCAGGTGATGATAAAAGCTCCATCTGGTGTGCATTCATACTGGCATTTTAACAGGAAGGGCTACTGTTCTGTATGCTGCTAGGTAGTGTGCAGTATACAGAGGATGAAAACCAATGTGTCATTGCAGCACCCTGACAGTGCCAATGGTTCACACATCTGTCTTGCGTGACTCTTCAGGCAGTATATATATATATATATATATATATATATATATATATATATATATATATATGAAGAAGCAAACAAACTTTCATCTATATTGACACTTCCTGCAAATTAAAATTGCATATGTCTCCCTAGTTAGTAAGTACAGGCACACTGGTACTCTAACACGTATCATATGTATGCATGCTGTCATAATTTTTGATTTCTACTATATTTCCTGACTGTGCTTCATGTGGTGCAGGGTTCTCAGCGGAGTCCTGATCAAAGTCTCCCTTATAGCACTGCAAAACAGCATTATAACATTGCCTATATGCAAATAAGAAGCCTCATTAAACATGTTTGGCATCCGTAAATACAAGTGTCACTGCTTTGGTATGTTGGCAGGGTCTACATTATGACACGGTACAGTATGTAAACTCTGTAGCATGTTGCATGCTGTATAACAAGATCCAAGGAAAGTATGTATGCCAAGGCTCTGTCCAGGGAATTTCCAGAGTTGCTATGGTAACAGCTGTCCTATCCATCATGTTATAAATATAAATAAATGAAAACTACAGTAAACTGTGACCGATACTAGTAAACAATAAAATAAGAAAATGAACAGCAGAAACATTTCACTAATTTAATGCAAACACAACAACAGTACAAAGCTTTCAGATTACCCCTTCATCAGTGAATAAAATTGCATTCAGTTCTACATGTTCGTTGTCTTATTTTATTCTATCCATCGTGTTGACATCAATAGTAATGTCATAGGAGAAATAATAGCAGCCACTCTACACTCCAGGCTGCAGCAGGCACAGCATAAGGTAGTGTAGGCAAGCAATGGCATTTAGTCCCATCTCTTGGCCCTGATGATCAGGGTCTATATTATATCCTCGAATGCTTAAAAAAGCGAACGCTGATTGATCGAACTTATTTTCGCGAAACTGCAAAATATCGAAGCAGCAGAAACTCAAATTTTTTCCTAGGGAAAGAATTCTTTTGCTTCAGTATTTTCAGTGTAATGGTGGAAAGTTACCGGTCGGATTCAGGTAAGTGTGCGATTGTGTGGATGTGAGTGTTAGGGTGATTTAGGTGAGTTAGGGCTAGGGCTCGGGTTAGGTGTGTGTGCGACTGAGTGGTCATGAAGGTTAGGGCAGATTTAAGTGAGTTAGGGATAGGGAGCGGGTGAGGTGAGTGTGCAATAGTGACGGACCTTAGGGTTAGGGTTTGGGTTAAGGTAAGTGGGTAGTTGTGTGCATAGTTTAGTGTAGTGTTAGGTATCAGATTTTAGGTGTATGTGTGTGGATTTCTGTTTGTTTGGTATGCTTGTGTTGTGTGTATGTGTTTTGGATCAGCGATTTTTTTCCCTGGGAAAAAATCACTGATCTGACAGTTCAAGATTATAAGCTTTCACTTAAATTAGGTCGATCAATCAGCGTTTGCTTTTTTAAGCGTTCGATGATATAATATAGACCCAATGATCACATAGTGACAGTGTCACACAGAGCAATAGGATGTATGCAGTGATATTGAAAGTCAGTGCATGGACAAGTTACATTGTGCATCAGACATTTCCACATACATCACTCAGGAGAGTGGGTCACAGTCACCATCATCATCATCATAATCATCATCATCATTATCATGTAATCAAGTGATTAAACTCCTAATGGTACGTTAGCTGTCTGCATAAAGTGGGTGGGGGTGCATGTTTCTAGAGAAGAAGATGGAGGTGCCATATTGGGGTATTCAGTGTTGTATATAAAATCCTTCTGTGACTCTAAGACAATGTAACTATTTGACTGTGAACTGGAGTTGCTTGTCTGGGTTGATGTGGCATTATCAGATAAGCTAATCACAGGGATGCTGTGTTGTTCAGTGGTTGATATATAATAGGGGCAATTTGGGTGGCAGCCTAGGACCCATGACTTCAGGGGACTCCACATCACTAGTGAATGCCATGTAATTCAACATGGCTTCTCTGATAATTTTAAAAAAGTTTGTTAGTTTCAGCACATAAGTTAACTAAAACTCATGTTCTGAATGCAACTGTACCTAGCTTGAGCTTTTTTTTAATTAAATGTTTAAATCCCACTGCAAGTACTGGTTTATGGTTGGGTGGCTGAATCTAATGTTTGTGTACCTACAGTAAATGCCTGAGAATGGGGAAGATGAGAGCACTCTGTGCTGGGCCTTGGGCATTGACCATAAATTGTGAGTAATACACACATGCTGCAAGCAAGTAAATTATCATTGAGTTTGAGTTTGCAGAACATTCTTACTTTTAATTTTTATTTGTTGTGGATTCCTGGTAAAATTATCATTTTAGGGGAAATCATTGAAGATTGCAGTCAATTGTATATGCGCCCACAACTGCAGACTAACAAATTTGCCTTATTTTAAACTAAGGGAACAGGGAAGCAGACAGGTAAATGCATACCTCTCAACTGTTCCACATTATGAAGAATATTCCTTGTTTTACATTTAAACAAGTCCATATTTCACATTAAAAGGGTCTGTTATTCAATCACTGGTAAGCATCTTGTAACAATTATTGATGGTAATAAATAATGAATCAACTGTGTTCTTTTTTTAAGTATAAACTGGAGATTCTACTCATTCTGCCTCCCAACTTCTTAGAGCAAGAACTCTGGACAACACCGCAAATAATGGGGGGGGGGGGGAGGCAATGGCCCAAAAAGAGGGACACTTTAAATATTGCTCTTACAAACTCAGAAAGCTGATAGAATAACAGGTTTTGCATTAGCATGAATTTTCTGCAGGATATTAAGTATGAAAATCAAATGTCTGCCATTATTTTCTGACTCCAGTCCTCAGTGCTTTGGTAGTGATTTGCCAGAGAACTACAATTATATGAAAAATGGACCAAAAATCAGTCAAAAATCTGGACATTCTGAAAAAATCTGGACAACTGAGAGCTATGCTGCTCACTTCCTTCCTAGCTGACATTTTAGTAAATCATTAAATGTGTTTAATGTTTTGCTTTATCTTCCACACTAAAAGAGGTAGTGTCCCACATTTTGGAGCTGGAAAGTTGAGAGCTATGAATAAGATAAAAACTGAAAAATATGGCCTTTCCTTTTCTAACATGATGTGGAGAATGAGCAATGGAAATGGATGTTAACATAACACTTGTAATTTTAGAAAATTGCTAAACTGATGTGTAAAATTTGTTCCAATTTTTTGGGCACATTTGTCCTTCACTTCTTGTCTTTGCTTTTGATTTTTGAACTAAGAGTTTGAGAGTTTTTTCCCCTCTGCATCAGATGATATGTACACAGAAAAGCAAAGCAAAGTAGGTTTAATTGCTGAATAAGGAAGGTGGGGACTGTGTGTGGATAAAAGTGTTTCCTCAACTAACTGGTTCTACAAAACTAGGGAAGTGTATATTTCTTTGAAATAAGTTGGAATACTTTCAGCTATTAATTTATGTGAAAAGTTGAACATGCATAGCTCTAAACTTTTCATGATTCTTGCACTAAGAGGCTGACAGATACTTTATGTTTTGATTTTTTCTTTTTTTGTAATTGAGTAAGGTGATGTGTATACAGCATAATGGCTATAACTGCTGAGTGGGGGAGGGATTATTGGTGGGATGAAGTAGCTTACACTGTTGTCATTTGTTCAGTTAGCCCCTGGCTTTGTAGAGCTACTGCGCATTTGTATAAAACAGCTTAATGATAAAAAATGTCCACAGTAAATTATACAATCAAACATTTGAGGTGTACATAGTCAAGTGAGCTATAATTGGCAGTTAGACATTGGTTCATTAGAATGATAGTCATTCAAATAGTATTTTATGGTCTTTTATTGTATAGTGCATAAAAAATGGCATATGGCTTTATGTATGGTCCAAAAAGTGTGTGTGTGTGTGTGTGTGTGTGTGTGTGTGTGTGTGTGTGTGTGTGTGTGTGTGTGTGTGTGTGTGTGTGTGTGTGTGTGTGTGTGTGCTCAACCTCTCAGTGCAAAAAATCTAGACAATGCAAAAATTAATGGGGGGTACAGAGGCCCTAAAACCAGGACAAATGCTTAATATTGCTTCTATAAACTAATAACATTGATAGAATAACAGGTTTTATATTATTATTACTATTTCTGAAAGACATGAAGTCAGAAACTAAAATTTCTGTCATTATTTTGTATTATTTAGTGAATTCAATCCTCAATAATTTACTAGAAAAGCACAAATGTTATTAGTAACAGACAAAAAATATGAGTCTAAAATCTGGACAGTCTGCAAAAAAATGAACAGTTGAGAGGTATGGTGTGTGTGTGTGTGTGTGTGTGTGTGTGTGTGTGTGTTTTATTTATACCAAATTCAATGTCATGCAGCAGTGGAAAAGGATCATATTCCCAATTGCTGCTATACCCTGATCTTGCACAAGCTGTGACCTTCTTCCATCACTGGCTGTGCAATTGCAGGAATGTGAACTGATGGAGACAACTATGTGGGGTGCCCTGCTTCTGGTGGCTGGCATTCATTGATACACATGACATGGAATGTCAGACTCCTACCATCACAGATATGGACTGCTGTCCTTCTAATGCCCCCTCAGTGTGACCTCTCAGTGCACATATGCATATATGTATTTATTTATTTATTTATATGTTTATTTATTTATAGTTTTATGCTTATAATTAAGCAGTCACAATAAAAAAATAAAAAATATAATAGATACTGAAACTCAGTGCAGTATACCATCATAAAAACTTAACAGATCTTTAAAAAAATATACTACATATAAATAAAATAAAATAATAATCATGAAAAGCACTTACAGGCATGTGCCTTCCTTCTAACTGTGGACAAAGCAGTGGATAGGACAGCAAAAGCAGGACTTAAGATCCTACACTTGAAGGTGGATATGGCAGTGGTGTGTGCCATCCCAGACCTCATGAGACACAGCATAGCTTACTCTAAGCACTTCATGGTTTCACTGATTCATTGGCACTGCCAGCTGACATCATCAATGAATGTCATGTCACAAATCTGTCAGGTCTATGTAGCTGCACATATGCTGATTGAGCCATTGTACCACTCTTATATGAAGGGCTACCTTTGATAGACAAAGGGATCCCCTGCTATGCTGAAAAATGGTAGGTATAGCTAAATTAGTTGCAGTACACTCCTTAGCTGTGTAAATGTGACTACTGATGTAAACAGTGGTGAAGTACCTTCAGACATACTGCACACATAAACACACACACACACACACACACACACACACACACACACACACACACACACACACACACACACACACACACACACACACATGCATATGCACACACACACCTCTGCTTTCATTCCTCTGTGACTAGACACCTGACATACCTAAGGGAGATATATGCAGGGGCATTTGCTGTCTGCTTACAGTCTGTCTGTACATTGGTACTATGTAAATATTTTCTTTATTGTAGTAAACCTGATAAATCTCCCTCTGAGATTCTCAATGGTTGGGCCATCCTGAAGCCTGATACCACCCATCAAGGATGAAACCTGTGCCTTCATCCCCAATCATTGACACTAGAAGCTCTTTCCTATCTGTTAGATGTGCTATTCTATGTAGCCTCCTGGTGGTCCACCTAAGCTGCATGCTTTACTGTTGTCCAGCCTTAACATGTTGGTGACATGCCACTGACATTTCTGCACACTCAAAAAATGATGTTGGAGATTACTGGCTCCCAGCCGTCATTCCATGTAGGTTGGTCAACATTCCATCACTCTAACAATTGCTGTTATGGTCCTGCATTCCATAACTGAACTTCATTTTCAGCTGGACTGCACTTGTCCACCCTCTGCCATCCACTGTATTCTGAAGTTGCGAGGATGCCTTTGAATACAGGAGACATAGATTTAGGCATGTGATTGCTGGGGACAGTAGAGTAACACTTTCATACAGTAGGTGTATAGACGTACACACAAAGGGTATGTAGAGGTATGTACAATTTTATGCACTGGGACAGTTATATGAATGAAGTATCTACCACAAAAGTGCTGATTACAGAAGTGCACTCAACTGATACCATATACATCATATTTGTAAAGAATATACATGATGGTGTTGTAATAGGAAGACCTCATATTGTACGCCATTGTCTGTCTTCTGGCATGTTATTTCTATCAAATTCTGTGTGTGTGTGTGTGTGTCTGTATGTGTGTGTGTGTGTGTGTGTGTGTGTGTGTGTGTGTGTGTGTGTGTGTGTGTGTGTATATATATATATATATATATATATATATATATATATATATATATATATATAGGTCAAGGGACATTTCTCCAAACTGCTTAAGGTCATCATAAAAGTGGCAAAAAAATAAGGATTGATACATCGATTTTGATGTGTTCAGTTTCTGAAATATTTTTGTTTAGACCTTTTTTATTGACAATTTTCATGTCAACGTTAATCAGGTTAGGCTAATGTTATTAGCTTCATATTACATTTATGTATACATTTATATAGTATTCTGTCATGAAAGGTCAAAAAACTCAAAAAAGAATTACAAATAGTTGAAAAAGGATGAGATCACAAAACAAAGAAGCACAACTAAAAGCAAAGCACGAAAATTTGAAAACTTCTACCCAGTTCTATCACACTAAAAAGCCCTATATCATTAAACCCCTTTGTTCCCCTACACCACCTTACTCACGTGCTAACCCTAACCCTAACTGTAACCCTATCTCTGCCCCTAACCCTTTTCAAATTATTACCACTGCACAAGACAAAAGGACACAGAACATGTAGAACACCAGACATGCAAAACAGTAAATATAAGGATCTATATCACAACGTCAGACTTACAAAAGTGTGCCCCCCCACACCCCCTACTTAAATATACCAACTCCGAGATCGCACCACAGTGGAGGAAAAAGCAAAGCACTGAAAATGGCCCTGGCCCACGATTTTTTTCCCTGGGAAAAAGTCAATGTGCTGTGGCTTCGCCATTTTCCACTTTCAGACTTTACAGTTCGATATTACAATGTTCGAACTTGTTTGAGTTTGACGTTGTAATATAGACCCTATATATAGCCCTTATTTAATCCTTATACCACCCCAACCCATTAATGCTCTCATATACACACAAACTGCTATAACCTTTTTGGTCAAATATTAATTTTCCTTCACATTCTTACTTACCTACACTATAGAAATAAACATTTGGTCATTTGTGTATTGGTTCATTTGACAATTTATTAATTTGTGAATTCACACTTTTTAATTGTAGCCATATATAAATATATCTATTCAGCTCCATACATACATACATACATACATACATGTATCAGTTTATATATGCATGTATTCAATAATGATTGCAACACAGGCAACTGAAAAAAACACTCATTGACCATTCAAATTCTTTCTGTACTGTACTTTGCACAATAAAATACAACTCCATATCACTGCCATTATTTTACCCCCCATCCCCAATAATGTATATATACTTAACTCAGCACCATGCAACAGTGGAGAAAGACCATATTCCCATTTCTTGCTGTACTATAATATTGCACAAGCTGATATCTTGCATTGCAACCTGTTTGATAATTGTTCTATTTGATAGTTCTGGACATAGCTGAAAATATCGACCAGCTATGTATCTTACTAAGGGAATGGAACACACATACAGACACACACACATATATATCTGTGTGTATATATATATATATAGGTGTAGATATATATATATATATATATATATATATATATATATATATATATATATATATATATATATATATATATATATGTATATAAATAGGTGTAGACATATATATATATATATATATATATATATATATATATATATATACATATATCTGTATGGATCTGACTACCAGAATATTGATTTTCACAAAATTGAGACCAGATAATTGAAAATCCAAAACCAACGGAACTATGAATGGTGGCAATTGGTGGTTTGTGAGAGATCATACAACAGGCAGGGGTGAGGTTTTACCCTTTCTCTGCTGTAGCATGATCTTGGAGTGGTACATTTCATAAGCTGATGGAGAGAGCCCCCCCCCCCCTCCTCGCCAAACAATTTCCAGCCCATCAGTGCTATGGAGTCTTGATCATCTGAGCTCGATCTTGAAAAAGTCAACATTTTGGTAAGTCAACCTTGTGAGAAAAATCCATATGCATATATACCTGTATAGATCTATAGCTATCTATCTAGCTATATCTATATCTATCTATGTGTATGTGTGTGTGTGTGTGTGTGTGTGTGTGTGTGTGTGTGTGTGTGCTTGTGCGTGTGCGTGTGTGTGTGTGTGTGTGTGTGTGCGTGTGCGTGTGTGTGTGTGTGTGTGTGTGTGTGTGTGTGTGTAAATGTAATATGCTTGCTTTGATTGCAGTCCTCGGTGTGTAAAAATATTGCAAGTAGGTAATGTCAATCCTTGGAAATATGAAGTTGTCAAGCATTGAAAAAGTACTTACCTGCCACTCAACTTACCCTGAGATACACAACATCCTAATAGCAGGTGCACTATCTGCACACGCTGAGGATGTATAGTAGGAGTTGTAAAGCAACCAAACCTCATAGGGTAGCAGTTTCTAGCCAAGTCAGAAAAATTATATTTATTTTATTTATTTATTCCAGTTGGTGACCGGGGAGGTCCACTGGGCTCAAGAGCCCATTTTCAGTGGAGGCCCGGGGAGAAAAGCCCCACAGTACAATGTTACATCACATAATGAAAATACAAGTAAAAAATACATAAACTTAAAATTCAAAGAAAAAAATATTTGTTTTACATTCAAAAATAGGTGGAAATTCCACAGACAGCTGGTAAAAGCATTCAGCACTAAAGTAATTCATAGTTAAGCAACTAGGATGTTAAATGAGAATTGTCCTGGAGGAAGAGAGGCATAAAGCATAAGGTTGGATGCAAATATATTAGTTACATTAACAATGTAGGATTAAGGGGAAAATTAGCAAGGTATGAAGCTTAGCCAGGAGAGTAGGAAGATGAGAGCTTGGGTAGTAAAGAATAAAGAGTGCAGTTGCATTTTCTTTGAGTTTGCAGGTAGCAGTGGAGTTGTGTTTTGAAGGAGTGTAGGTTGTCACATGTCCTCAGAGTTGAGGGCAAGGTGTTCCATTTTTTAGCTAGGGAATAAGAGAGTAGAATTTGGCCAGCTGGGCGCTTGGGTTTGTGGATGGAAATAAGGTTTTGGTGAGAAGATCTAAGGGGTCTGGGGGGGTATATGGTTGAAGAATATTGGATAGTGCAGGGCAGCCAGTAGGTTGGAATTTTAGTTTGTGGGCAGAGACTATTTGGAGGTAGTCTAGTTGATTATGGAGTTCAAGCCAATTTAAAGTTTGTAAGGAGGTGCAGTGATGAGAGAGGGAATTTGTCTTGGTGGCAAATTTGGAGATTTTATTGTAGCATACTTCCAGTTTAGAATTTAGGGTGGAAGATAGATTTGTAAGTAGAGGAGCACCATATAGAAGAGATGGGAGGAGATAAGTAGTGGCCAAGGTCTGTCGAGTAGAGGGGGAAAGGAATTGATTGTTTCTGTACAGTAGGCCGAGTTTTATGTGGGTTTTCTTGATGTTACGTTGGATGTGGGTATTGAATTTTAAGTGTTCATCAATGGTGACCCCTAGGAGTTTGGCGGAGGGAACAATGTCAATGGTGGAGTTGTTTAGGCTAGTAATATTAAATGAGTTTTTTTGGTGGGGGTGGATTTAGAGTGAGTAAATAGAAGAATCTTAGTTTTGTTAGCGTTAAGTGAGAGGTGGTTTTGGTGCATCCATTTTTCAGTGGTTGAGAAGGCAGTTTGAGTAAGAGACTTGAGATCTGTAAGGTTGGAGGCATAGCAGATCAAAGTTGAGTCGTCTGTGTATTGGACAATTTTGGTATTGCGAATGGCTTTGTGGAAATCGTTAATGAAGATGTTAAATAGCAATGGGCCAAGTATGGACCCTTGGGGAACTTCTGTGGGGGTGGGAAGGAAGCTGGAGGAGGAGGCATGGCCCCATTTCATGGCTTGGGACCTGCCTGAAAGGAAGCTGGAAAACTTGGATAGGGTATCTGGGGAGATGTTGAGGTTTGATAGATGATTTAGTAGATGAGAGTGGGAGATGGTATTAAAAGCTTTAGATAAGTCTAATAGAACGGATGAAACTAAGTTGCCAGAGTCTTTTGCTGAATTGACAGAGTGTAAGAAGGACAGAAGAGCTGTGTTGGTATTATGTCCAGGGCGGAAGCCGTGTTGGGTAGGAGAGAGCAGCTGGTGTTCAGTTAGGAATGGCATGAGCTGCAGGTGAATGCATTTTTCAAGAATTTTGGAGATGGATGAGAGGATGGCTATGGGGGGGGGAAGTTGGAGAAGTTACAGTTTTTGCCACCTTTATGGAGTGGAAGAATATAAGCAGAGCGCCATAGTTTGGGTACATATGTCTCGAGTAGTGATCTATTTATCAGGATGCTGATAGGGAGTACAATACCATCAGAGGCAGTTTTTAAGAAGGAGGAGGGGATGTTGTCAGGGGCATTGGTGCAAGGTTTGAGTTTGGAGAGAAGTCTTTTTATAAGGAAGGTAGACACAGGTTTAAGTTCAAAGATTGGAGTTGAAGGAGATGGGGCAGAGGAAACTTGGTCAGAGGGAGGTGGAGGAGTGTTGTTGGGGAAGGTTTTGGTTAGCTTAGCAATAGAAGAGGTGAAGAAGGTATTGAATAGTTTGGCAATTTCTTGGTCAGATTTGCTAGTGTCAGGGCAGGAGTTGTTAGTTGTACCAGGCTTAAGGAGAGAGTTAATGGAATTCCAGAATTGTTTAGGGTTTTTTTACATGGGTTATTTGTAGATGGTTGTAGTAGGACTTTTTATCTATTATGACTTGTTTTTTGGCTATGTTTCATGGTTGTTTGTATTTAGGTATGAATACAGGTTGTTTGTGATGTAGATAGCTTTTCCAAGATTTATCTCTTTGTTGCATGTTTTTTTTGGTTTCTTTAGTTAGCCAAGGAGCAGTCTTGACTTTAACTCTTTTTGTTCGTATTGGAGCTAGTGAGTTTAGGACAGTAAGGAATTTGGAGTTGAAGAAATCAGTGGCTTCGTCTAGGGGTAGGGTTTTTAGTGTGTTCCAGTTGGTGTTTTTAAGGGAGTCAGAGAAAGTGGAAGGGTTAAAGTTAGTGTAAATTGTGAGTATGTAAGAGTTTGTGGGAGAAAGAGGAAGAGGAATTGGTTCTGTGGGTGGAGGCAGGGAGGTGGATTAAGTGGGTCAGGAGTGACACCAGATGTAGTGGTTCTGTTAGGGTGAGACACCAGGATCCAGTCTAGGATGGAGCCTATGAGGTTAGTTTTGTTGGGCCTGGTGGTAAAATTAATAAGTTGAGTAAAGTTGAAGAGATTGATAGATATGGTGGGATTATGGTTACTGATTTTTTGCCAGTCAATATTTACAGCTCACATTATATAGGTTTCATAGTTAATGTTTGAGGAGGTCCAAAAGAGGATGTCTTCCAGGGTTTTGGTGTTGTTACCAGGAGGAATGTAAAGGGAGATGATGCAGATACTTTTATGGTCATTTAATTTTAGAATGCCAGATACTAGTTCAGCATTATTAAAGGTAGGGATAGGGTTTGGGAAGGGAGTGATGGATAAGTGATTGGAGTAGATTAGTGCTACACCACCACCTCTTTTATTTAGGCGGTGAGATCGGAGAGAGTGAAAACTAGGGGGAAGGAATTCAGTGTCAGTTATGTGTGGTTTTAACCAGGTTTCTGAGATGGCTAATATGTCAAGTGAATTATGGTTAAACCAGGCATGGAAGGGGGTAATTTTATTAGCTAAGCTTTGGGCGTTGATGGTGAGAAATTTGAGATATTACAATTTGGTTTGTTGTTGGAGCTAAGGTTATTTGTTTGTGAAATGTTTGGTCCAGGGTTGGGATGAATGTCGCCTGCTAAGCTAAGGTAGGAGAGAAGGTGAATAAGTTTGTTAGGAGTGTGTGTTGGTTAGGAATGGATGGGAGGGGATGGGTTTAGGTTTGTAGTATTTGGTTGGGATTTGGAAGAGTTTTAATGTTGAGAGCAAGGTGGGGTGAAAGGGTGTTAAAGAAGGAGAGATATTGTGGAAATGATGTGTAGGGAAGGAAGGTGGTGATTGATATGGAGGGTTTAGGTAAAGGGTGGTATAAGAGGTGGTATGGTACAGAGGGAGAGGAATGAGGAGTAGGAATATTGTAAGGGTAGGGATTGTAGTAGGAAAGGAGAGCATCTTAGAAAGTAGTTTGATTAGAAGTGAAAAAGAATTTGTAGGTTGGAAAGAGGTAAGGTTTGTGGGGGGGGAATTGCTTAATGAGGTATGGTTGGTGGAGGGGGAGGTGACTTTTGAGAAAAAGTGGGAGGAGTACTGTTGTGAGGTGATTGGGTGATGTGAGAGGGTGAGAGTATGGGATGGCAATAAATGTAGGACCACTGGGGGTGGGTGGGAATTGGGGTAAGGGTATGGGAACGGAGCGGGATGGAGCAACAGGGCAGAAGAGTCCAGCTGAAAAAGTATCAGCCACTGCAGGTTGGAGCAGAGGTAAGTAGGTAGAAGTACAGTAAGATTGGGTGGAAAATAAGTAGAGTATGAGCAGCACTCGAAAAATATAAGGTAGGGAAGGTGGAGTAGAGTTGGGGAAGGTTTGGCCTTTTGAAGTATTTAGAGGAAAAGTTGTAAATAAAATTAATAGAGTAGGAGCAGGTAAAAGGCGATATTATAAAAGTAAGTTATGTGCACATGCTGCATTGTGCAGTCTTGAAGGCTGGTGCACAGCAGATGTTGATGTGCATTCAGCACATTGTATGGGCATAATCTACAGAATAGATTAAATGTCACATATTAGTAACCATTTGGATTTGCATTTGTATGTTAGAATAATGTGACTGTGTATGGCATCATCCAGATATGTCTGAACAGAGAAACATCTAATTTTAAAATGGCAAAATTCTTTGCATGCTTTAATGTAAACGCACCACCTGAAAACAAAATATAGATATGTTCACAAGTTGCAGCCATATTTCATATTTGTAACTGTATGTAAATCAGTTTTAGAAATTCCAGTGCTGAATACTGAATTTTGTTTGCTATGATATGCATCATACTCCTCTCCTTGTCTAGGATGCCTTTCCTCAGAGACATACTCTTCTCACTGGGGAAAAGTTTATCCTCACTTAATTCTTCTTCACAGCGCAGAGTCAAGCTGTGGTAGACAAGCATGAATGGACCAGAAGGTGGGTGGGAATACAGCAGGGAGTCATGAAGCCAGAAAGAATCAGATCAAAAAAATTATCTTTCTTTCGATCAAGCAATACAAAATTAAAACAGCTGTCTTAACTGGAGCAAACCATCATAGCTCAGAAAATGCTGGTGAAAATGTTTGCTTCACAAAGTAAGGAATGGAATACCCTTGTGGTGCTCTGATGTTAGTCCCAAGCCTTGTACCTGCTGCCACACATTTGGGGACAGATGAACCAACAGCATTTGAAGTTTGCAGAAAACAAAATAATATTCAAACTCTTTAATGTAGCTGGTTTGAAGTCATAAATGGTATGGAATGGAGGCACTGAAAAAACGTGTTCTATAAACATACATCAAATCCTGTCCCATATCAAGCTGCATGCTTTCACAGATTTGGTACTCAGTAGAACAACAGATGGGAAGGTCTAGTATTGTCCTCCTATTTCAATGAATCCATGACCTGAAACAACTGCTTCATCATATGAATGCTGTTGCATACATGCCATCCACTATCTGCATCTCACAGGATGACATAGCTATGCTATATCTCTCATAGGGCACATTCCTGTACAAACTCTCCATTTTCTAATGGCCGTTTTTCAGGCTGTATATCTTTTATACTCAAAAGACTATACATTCACTTTGTCTGTCCTTATTCTGCACCATGTGAATCGTGTGAAGCATTTAACCTACATGATGGTAGCTGTATGGCAACATCTCTGTTCATATCCTTTAAGTGATCATTTAACAGCTCACACAGATATCCCCTGGAATGATGGGCATGCTGTCTCACTGATGACATCACATGACATCTTTCTGTTAAGCCATACTCAGGCATGTAATGGTGGCATGTTGATTTAAGCAGCTCTTTCTCAGCTTATTGCAACCTAGTGCACCTCCACGCATTTCTGCATTAACCTCCTACTGTGTCTCTAGAACAGGATGGTCTCACACAGACCAACGACTGGTGTACTAGTCGCAGTCTCAAACTTAATACAAAGAAATGCATCATCATCATCATCCCCTTTGGCACAAACAATGTCCCTTCACAATAAATCAATAACACTATCCTAAGTACACATGAAGTGGTAAGGGACCTGGGATCACAGGTTGACCACCACCTTAACATGGACCACTACGTGTCTACCATTGTAAGGAAAGATTTCCATGTAACTCACTTGATTCTCTCGAGAGCAAAAGAAGTTATAATGCCCACCCCATACTCACCACTTATCTAGCCCATAACTGAATATAATGGCCCATTCAGTATGTACTGTACCAAGCACCTACAGCAATTAGAGAGACCTCAGAGGTTTCAACAAAAAAGATCAAGGGCCTTCAGCATGTGCCTTACACAGACTGACTAAAATCCCTGTAACTATACTCCATATCATATAGACTTCTTAAGGGAGACTTATGTCTGGCCTACAGAGCAATCCAAGACTCAAACCTGATGAAATTACTGCATATCCGTAAATCAAATGGGTCAAGGGCTAGCCACTCCAGGGACTTAAATATGGTCTGCAATTTAAGTAGGACATGCTGGAGGGGCAGATTTATCACCCAGCAACTGCCACATCTTTGGAACAGGCTACCAGTTCATATGAAACAGAGCACCTCTATGACAGTGTTCAAGAGGAACCTGGATGAGTGGATGGGGCATCGTAAATTCTTACCAGGGATAGTGCCCGCAACCCTCCTGGACATGGGCAGTCATTACTAAATGCAGTCTTGAGTACTAACTAGTACCGCTAAGGTTTACATTGGGTTGAAACAGTTAGGCTTGAAATGACCTCCAGGTTGATAGCCTAGTAATCTCCTATGATCCTATGATGCTAAATATTACTTGTTTATGTTTGCATTAATAATTCCAAAACCATGCTACATACAAGGTATCAGAATATTTTATCTTGAACCATACATGATGGCAAACACAATTATATTGATATTTGAACTCTGTCAATGAGTATTTTAGAACTGTAATGTGCTAACTTCATTTTTTAAAGGCTTAAGCCACACCCACTTAGAGTTAAAGGTACACAGTTAAAAGAGCTGTGCTGGAGGGAATGAGTTAATAATCACCCCAGTGACAGCTCTACCATGACAATGTGTTGTAGACTTATGCTTACAAGATCAGTACCTTGTGCCTGGTGTTTGCCTCTCTAGATAGTAAAAATATCTATCTATCTATCTATATCAAGAGCATGTTTCTGCCTTTTGGGGACTTCACAAATGGGTAACATTTATCCAAAATACCCTTGGCTTTAACATCACATATGAAACGAAGTAAACCACAACCTTAAAACCAACCAATAAATATAATAAAGATTGTAAGGAAAGTCACCAGGATGACCACAGCAAGAAAAAAGGTTTATTCAAACCCAGCAATGCACAACACAGAAAACACCATACATTAACGCTCCATTTAATATATGTTTTCGTCAAAGATAAAACTTCATCAGATAAAAAAAATTGAAATGCAGCAGGTTTTAATAGGACACATAAATAGTCACAGCCAATCAAAACACATATTTAAAATAGCAATTAAATAAATGATTTAACCATTAACTACCATACTAATATTGCACCCTAGCCACTAAAAATCGTACATATTAAATGCAATGTACACATTATCTAAAACACTTAAATACATATAAAACCTTAAATAAATGTATATGTTAAAAATATATATGTTTTTAAATATTATATACATATATATATATATATATATATATATATATATATATATATATATATATATACATTTATAAATGGACATTTATAAGGACATTAATACATAACCTCTAAACCTATAGAAACTCTATCTAGTGGCCAAAATAAATATTGCAGTATATATAAAAACCATGTGTGCATTGTTGTTACAATTTTGCTGCCCTAAGCCTCAATAAAGGAGCAATGGAAATACTCTCATTTAAACCTGGAGGTCTAGCTGCATTCAGTGTAACCTGCCAATATAATTCCCGGCATTCCAATCTAGATTCCCATGCTCCCCCCTTACATCCATCCATACAACTTCTAAAAAAAACAAATATTATGCTTGCCCACATATTAGACAATGCTTAAAAAGTGCGTTCTTATCATTCTTTTTACAAATATCATAAACATGCTCATAGATGCGCTTCTTTAAAGGTCTTTCAGTTTTACCCACATAGAAAGCATTGCAAAATTCACACATAGCCAAATAAGCAATACCACTAGTATGGTAATTACTATAGCGTACGCTAGAAAGAGTTCTATTTCTGCACATAAGCTCTATCTTGTCTTTATTAGATATATAAGCACACTGGGAACAAGCCCCACATTTGAAGGTGCCAACCTTTTTATTCTTGTTCCCAAAACCAATTCCACCACCCCATTGAAATAATTCCTTCAGGTTTCTTCCTTTTCTAAAAATAATCTTAATAGGTTTGTTAGTGAAACACTTCAAATCAGTGTGTGAAGAAAATCTGTTCCACTCTCTCTTTATCACTTCACCCACAACCTTGGAGTCTGAGTTAAACTCCATGGTAAATGCTCTACAGAATTTACTACTGCCCTCTTTGTCTAATTGGGCTTCCAACTGTTCACCCCTACCTAACAATGGTCTATACCTAGAAGCATGAAGATTCATAACATATGTCAATGTATCCCTTAATAATACATTAGGGTACCCCCTTTCTTTGAATAACCCCTCAAGGTATTTAACCTCTTGCTCAAAATCTTCATCCAGATATGTTAATCTACTAGCTCTAATCAACTGACCCTTAAAGATATTCCTCTTTTGTGAATAAGGGGGACACTTTTAAAGTGCAAATAGGAATTTGAAAAGGTTTCCTTTTGGAAAACCATAGATTTTAATCCCTTATTGGTTTTAATTATGCTCACATCTAACCAATTAGACTTATTTGTGTAACAGAAGTAGTAAAATGTAAAAAACAAGTTGTGGTTTCCAAATAATTCAAAAACTCCTGGAGCATATTTTCTGAATCCTTCCAAAACATAACTATATCGTTAAGATATTTCTTATATTATGTCCAGCGCTCAGAAAATCTGGAGTTGAGTATAAAATTTTTCTCCCACCATGCAAGGATAATATTAGCATAGGTGGAGGCACAATTAGCCCCCATAACAACACCTTTCACCTGGTGGAAGTATTCCCCTCCAAAATAAATGAAATTATTATTTAGAACAAGCTCCATAAGATAAAGAATTACTTGTAACTGGTCACTAGTTATATTGTCTTTGTCCACCAGGGCTAAATCCAACTACTTCAAACCTGTATCCTGCGGAATAACCTCAAATAAGTCCTTAATATCTACTTTAGAAAACTAATTCTTTCAAAGGGCTGGCCCAAATCAATCCATTGAAGGAAATCTCAAGAGTCTTTTAGAATCACTGACTCAGAACCAAAACATTTTTTGAGTCTTGTATCCAACAATTTAGCAAAAGGGCCTGTTTTTGACCCCTCCGAAGAAACAATAGGTCGAAGTGGGGGGGTCAATCTGATCTTTGTGGACCTTGGGGATTTCACAAATCGTGGGTATTCTTGGTTGAGCAACATGCAAATATCTAAAAATGTCCACATCTATCAAGCCCTCCAAAAGTAAATCATTAAGGGCAAGATCAATCTTTTTATATGCTAAGTTTATCTCATTCCTAAACACCCTAACATATATAGTGGAATTCCCCCAACATTTCCATCATTTTTCCATCGTAAATCACTTGGTCCATAAGGACAGAGCCTCCCCCTTTGTCGGGCTTCATAACCCGTACATTCTTATCATACTGAAGTTCCTTCAAAACCCTTCTCTCATTTTCATTTAAATTACTAGTAAATTTAGTGGGGTTCTGAAGGGCCTGTTGAATCTCCTTTTCTACAATCATTTAAATTTTTTTTTATTTGGGGGTGCAATGGGGGGTTATACTCACTTTTACGTCTTAGTCCTCCTGTTCTCTGTTTTTTGCCTTCCCCTTGAAACACCCATTCAAAATTCAAGGGCCTAGTAAACATTTTAAGGTCTAAAATTACCTTAGAAAGATCACATTTATGTTGGGGTATAAACTTAAAACCCTTAGCCGATAACTTAAAGTGAGCCACAGTCAACTCAACTCCACTGTAATTAAATATATTATAATTATCACACGTAAATGTATTATTTACTTGGACTATACCTGAAAGAATTAAACCTACAGAAGTAGGTTCTGAAAAAGTAGGTTCTGAAAAAGTAGGTTCTAAAATTTCTAAAGTTTCTAAAATTTCCCCCTCCCTTGGTACCCTCCTCATCTCCCACTTCTCTGGGGGAAACTGAAAATATTGAGGGGTTTGTTGGTGCATCAACCTCTTGAACCGATGGAGAGGGGGATAATCTAAAGGGTCCAACTGATTAGTTTCATTGCCTTGTATATCACCTTCAAAAAAAGCCTCTGAGTTAACCCCACTATCACAACATACCTCATATCTAGCTAATTTAGCTATTTTGGGGGTGGGGTAACATCGTTTCTCCTTATATTCTAAAATGTCCCTGTCCAGCTTTTTAATCTTGCGTTTAATATTGGCTAAGCACATATCATCAATTTTGCCCATCACGTCAAAGTATTTTCTCTTTCAGTTTCAATTGTAAACATTAAATCACTAGTAATTGTATTGATCAGATGTTCAATTATATGTTGTAACTTATTCATTTTACTTTCATTTTGCTTAATAACAATCCTAACCACATCTAAACCACATTTATTAAATACTTCTAACAATTCATTAAATAAATCAGAGCCTGTATCAATATTATTAGGAAACTTATATACCCTTAGGCCCTTCAGAACAATACCTCTTTTCAAACATTCTCTGAGGTATTTGTTATCAATACACAGGGCCTTAAAATTCCCTAAAACATCCATTAGTACTGTAACTAGCAGGTTCACACACCTTTTCCTTAGTAAAATTAGTAACATCAAAATTAATTTTAACTTTTTCATTAAGCCAATCAGAAAATACCTTTCTGGGCTTTACTGTCTCTTTAGCAGCATTAATGTTATGAGAACAGTCACCTTGAGATGCAGAACCAGGACCGACTACAATTCTGCCGCTATTATTACTCATTCTCGGCCCATTCTCTCCAGTGCCACCAAATAAGTTAGGTGTGGAAAAATCTACATTTTGGGCTGAATCACGCCTATTCCTTCCTTCAGACATCATTCCTTTCTGTAAAAAAGTGTCCACACTCCTCGTAAGAGCTGCCGCTGAATCCTCTCCCCTTTTCAAGGCCTCCTGATTACTGGGAAGCCCAGAAGTGAACAAAGTTGCCAATGAGACACCAATTGGTGTGAGCAAGTCTACCATCTGTGAAGGCTGCCCAATCAGCTTTCTCGTCTCACTGATATTGTACCTCCTATCCACTGGTGACTGAGGAAGGGAGGTGGTACTTTCCATGTTCACCAACAACCAACAAGGAATCCAAAAATATGAAACAAAGTGAAACCACAACCTTAAAACCAACCAATAAATTTAATAAAGGTTGTAAGGAAAGTCACCAGGATGACCACAGCAAGAAAAAAGGTTTACTCAAACCCAGGACGGCGCAACACAGAAAACACCATACATTAACGCTCCATTTAATATACGTTTTCGTCAAAGATAAGACTTCATCAGATAACAAAAAAATTAAATACAGCAGGTTTAAATAGGACACATAATTAGTCACAGCCAATCAAAACATATATTTAAAATAGCAATTAAATAAATGATTTAACCATTAACTACCATACTAATATTGCACCCTAGCTGCTAAAAATCGTACATATTAAATACACTGTACACATTATCTAAAACACTTATATATAAAACCTTAAATAAATGTATATGTTAAAAATATATATATATATATATATATATATATATATATATATATATATATATACATATATATACACATGCATTTATAAATGGACATTTATAAGGACATTAACACATAACCTCTAAACCTATAGAACCTCCATATTGTGGCCAAAATAAATATTCCAGTACATATAAAAAACATGTGTATTTAACATCACATGATGTACTTCTTTGTGCATTGGCCATCCTAGTATCATTCATCCAATGCCTAGAAGGACATTGCTCTTGACACAACACCTTTAAGAGCTGTCTACCTCAAGCACAGTTATGGGTGTGTCTGCAATGATACAAAAGAGTTGCGCCACTGCATTGTCAAACTCTGTGATGGATAACATGGTACCGGCTAATATAGCCTTCATGCTGTACACTCACTTTTTAGTTATCAGCACAAGCATAGATGATGCCTAAATTCAGCATTTGTGGCTTTATAATAGGGGAGGATGACTACTTTTACACTCACAGGACAATTGACATCTTACATGGCATACTTGGTTAGACCTGAGCGATTTGGCCAACTTAACAGCCAAACAATACATTTTATATCGATATAGACAGGTAGGTAGATATTGTTTTAGCATTTAAATACACTTTTACAACCAAAGACAACTGTCAGGTAAGTCAGACCTGGGCATCTTGCTGAGCTTATCATTATTATTACTTGCTACTCATTTTATACATATGGGGCCACTGCAGACATCTATCAACATTACAAACCTTTGATGATTAGCTTCATCAGTGTTGTGAGAGATCGACATTTCCTCTTCCTACCCTGTAGAAACAAAGATAACTTTGACCATATCATATTGCATTTAAATATCTATATTATTTATATGAGTAGATAGAAAGACAGATAAAAACGTAGGTATAGCTACAGTGGTTGTTGTGGTAGATAATACTGATGGATGAAAATGTTTTCCATTTTGTGCAGGTAAGGGAATGTCATAGGGTTTTAATGTCGACTTTTTTATATCGAATTTAATGTGGTTGAAGATTTTCTTTTGAGGGTTTCTTTAAATTATTTAATGCTCAGGAAGGTGTGTGTGTGTGTGTGTGTGTGTGTGTGTGTGTGTGTGTGTGTGTGTGTGTGTGTGTGTGTGTGTGTGTGTGTGTGTATGTGTGTTTGTGTGTGTCTTTTTTGTTTTATGCAGTGCTTTTAGTTTGTAACTGTATCTGGTGGGTAATTTTTCTTCCTGTCTGGTATTTCACTGTGCATTGGTAGTGCATTTTGTGATTTAAGATTTAGTTGCTTTTTGCCTGTTTGTGTTACCCTGGTTATAACTAGTATATATAACATTAGGAGGTGTGGGTGGATCAGGAGTCTTACCCCCCCAAAAAAAACATAACACTTTAGTTGGTATTATGCACATATGTGTGTAGTTATATTCTGCTTTCTGTGTTGTGTATTATTGAAGCATTTTTCAAGATTGTGAGACTTGGGTTTATGTGTAGTCAAGATAGCATAGACTCTATAGGTAAAAATATATAAAAACATAGCTTTTTACTCCAAATGAAAAAAAAATCTAAATAAGATGAAGAATGGCACACCTCTGCTTCAAAGAATTATATAGAACAATACGTTCCTCAATCGATTTTCAACCTTGGGGCTTTCCAACTGGCACACTGCTGGCATCAACCAGATCTTAATTTCAGCTATGCACTAATATTACTTCACCAGTTATAATTCCACAACTTGCCACAGGTAGACTGGCATCTCGACACTTCCAGGGTCTTCTTGTTTGCTGCTTCTCTGAAGAGGAGTTGCCTTTTAGATCTTGTTGTAGCACACTACACAGCAGTAAGGATCAATTTGCACCTTATTACCAGGCTACTAATACAAAATATTACCTTGCTGTCAGTGAAAATGTTCCCTCAATTTGTAATGGAATACAAGTGTTAAACATGTAGTACCAATTTTACAGGCACAGGGTGCTACAACAACCTATCATTCTGAACTCATAATGATGGGTTACAAGGCACTGACAGCTCATTCTTATTTTGAATGGCTAGGCCTGACCTGTGTGCCATAGTGTATGAAAGAGACTGGAAAGATGATGACCACTGGTGCAACTTCACAATGCCATTAATATTCTTACTTACTAATTGCAGTGGGATATGATCAGTCATCAAACTGAACTTACTACTTAAATTCCACTTTAGACACAAAAGGCCCACTTTGTTGCTAGAAATGCTCCTTCAGTGGTTAAGTATCTGTATTACTCAACTTCCTGCTAATATACCTCACAGAATATTCCGCACACTTAAGATCTTGAGATAACACTGTCTCAAACCTGTCTCTGATGCATTAGTATACAGGGTAAACTATTTAGCAAAATCAGGTCTCAGTATGGTACATTTTAGTACATTAAATTTTCTGTTTGGCTAAAGATACCATTATACCTTGCCAACAGCTTTTCCTTCTGTGAGATCTGTGAAAAGGTGACCAATAGTTGCAATATTAAGCACAACCTTTCTGTAGTATGCAGCTAATCCAAGAAAAGCCTTCACCTGCCTTTTAGTGGTGGTAACAGATCAAGTTTTCATGGTTACTTTTTTTTTCTAGTTGTGATTTGATCACCTCTCTCTCTACAAGGTCCACTAAGTACTGGTCTTTCACTATGCCCAGTTTCTTAGCGTTTATATTCAAGCCTGCTTTTCTTCTAGACTGTAGCACAGTCTACACTTTTAGTAGGTGAGAGTCTATATCATCCAAATGAAAAATGAAGTCATCCTGTAAATATTGAAACCATGAGTTTCAATATTTTATCCATCAGCATTTGAAAGATGGCTGGGACTCCATTTTAGGTAAAATACTTATACTTTGTATTAAAATAGACCATCTGTGGTGTCAAAATTCATTATAGTTTTGGAAAGGGGTAGACTCGTATCAAACAGTATCTCTTTGTCAAGTCTAGTGTAATCAAGTATCTAGCCTTCCTTAGATTCTATATCAACTCATTGGGTATGAGATGACTATCAAACTTTGAAATGCTTTCCAATTTTGTGAAGTCATAAATTCATCACAGAATCTAATGCTTCCATCATGTTTAGGAATTAGCATTATTCGTCTGATCCATTCAATTTTCAATTCTTCTGTTACACCTAGCTTGGTCATGTGAACTTCTTCTTTTATTAATTGTTTATGCACATAGCCGGCCTTAGGCATAGGCCAACTAGGTGGCCGCCTAGGGCATTGGTCTAGCAGGGGCACTTTTCTAGTATTTATTTGATGTAGGTAGACCAGAATGGGGCACCAGGTAGTGTGGTGGGGGGCCCAGTGGAGTCCTTTTGCTTAGGGCACCAGTTGACCTAAAGCCACTGCTGTTTATGCAGCTCTCATACTCTAAAAGGTTTTAGTCTAGCCTTCATTCCAGGTGTTAAGTCTATGTTATAGTTATCAGATTAGTTTTCTCAGCTATTTCTGAAACACACTCCTCATTCTTAAGAGAATTTATCTCTCTTGCTGCTTTTGTTATCTTTATAAAGATTCCTCTGTTTGTACTTTAAGTAAAGAGTTGTTGACCTCTCTTGTTATGAACTTCAGCTTGGAAGCTCCCTATGGAATTCACAACTAAATTCCATGGCTTCTGTACCTTATTGTGATAAGTTTGCTCTGCCTTCCTCTTTTCTTTCTGTTTAATCTTATAATGCCCTGCATTTCTTCTTTCAGTCACCTAAATGGCCTTTCCACCTGGCCAGATATTTATTATCCATGATGTCTTCTGTCACATTTTAAATAGCATTTTCTCTTCCTCCCATATCCACTTGTCAATGTCAGCCCATCCACTTGGATGCCTACTCTACAAAACTTCAAGTGGGATTAACCCATATAAAATTATTCAATAGCAAACAACAAGTATGGTAATAAATAGTCTCAGTTCATGCCATCTGCTTTAGTAACTTTCCTTAGAATGGATTTCAGTGTTTTATTACATTTTTCTGCTAATCCATCAGTCTGCAAATGACATGTATTTTAGTTTCATAGTACTCCTCATAATATTTGCTTCAGTGTTAGTAGTACATGACTTAGTAATGCGATTCCTATCCTCATATATGAAATGTCACAGTACATTACTTGCTGTTTTTTTTCTTTCACCAAATTCAATGCATTGCTTATTGTTGTTTTAGGTTTAGAAGCAGATAAATCAGTTTTAAATGTATCATTATCTAATAAACATTCTAATAATGTTACTAGCTTATCAATTTTTAGGAGCATTTGTAGTACAAAGTATGCAGTGCACACTATATGTATTATTATTTAACATTTTTACAGCTATCTTGTACTAAAATCTCTGATATTTTTGCTGTAGTTTTGATATAAGATTCAAGCCAATGCTTTAAAATAAGCTTTAAATCATGCATCTGTGCACCTACTGGCTTATCATCAATAAAAGTACAGTTATAAAATAATATTGATTGTACTAAAGGGGTTAAATTGTCCTTACTAAATGGGTTTTCTTATGTTTACCATGGTTCATGAAATCAGTTCCCTGCATGTCTATATACATTTTTATCACCTCTCCTGTTGGATGGGAGACATAATTTTTCCCCATTCTGCTTGTTCTGAATTTTCTGTGGTGGCATTATGTCCAAAGGACATCAAGTAGGATTCAAGTCATTTTCCCTGATTATTTCTGTCATAGGAGGCACAGCCTTGGGGCTGGTAGATGCACAAGCCTTATCTCCATAGTTAGTTGTTGCTATAGTTGTGCCAGCTTTTTTAGTCAGTCCATACCAGTGGTTTCACAATCCTATGTAGTAATTCCTGCATGCTTGGAGCCTCTAGGAAAGGACACCAGGAACACAGTTACAGTTGCCCAATATATGGTTTGTACATAGCAGTAGCGGTATTGTGGGGATCAGAATAATGGGATTCTCTATCCAGCTGTTGATGCACATTCCACTTGTTTATTTCCAAGGGAACAAATATATATACATTAAAATAGAGACTTACTACTGAAAAATAATAAGAAGCTGAGAATTGAGAGAGAAGAGAAAATAGTGGAACAGGATAATAGCTTCCAAGTATATGGGAGAGGTTGTTGAGGAGAACAGACATTTGAATGAGGAGGTCAAAGATAGAATCAGTGTGGCTGTGGCTCACTGGCACAGTGCCAGTGGTAGTATGTGAGTGAAGAATGCCAAAGAAGCTGAAAAGTAAAGTGTACAAAACAGTGGTGTGACCAGTGCTTCTGTATGGTACAGATTGCTGGGCAGTGAGAGGATGTTAGAGGTGATGTAGATTTAAGCCTGAAATGGGTGGCTGGATGCACATTTTGGGACAGATGAAGACATGATGACAGAGCAGAAGTCAAAGTAACTCGAACTGCACAGAAGGTCAAAGAGTACAGATGATGGCATTTCGGGCAAATGTGCAGGAAGGCAGAAGATGATTTTGTGAGGATGGTTTGGGAGAGACAGGAAAAAGCCAAGAGGATATGAGGGCATCCAGCAAAGGGATGGATTGCTTGAGAAAAGTCCTATGACAGTTAGGCATGACTGTCAAAGAAGGTAGCGGAGTGGCACTGAATTGAAAGTAGTGGTGACAGTTGATGTGACACCCCAAATGCATGCAGAAAATGTGAAACACAGGGTTGATGGTAATGATGTTGATGATCATTGATTACTCCATCTGGGGGAAAAAGGAAAACAAATAACAACACAGCTTAGCATTTCATAATTATATACAATATTTTTCTCAGTACCTTTTCAGTAACTCACAGTATGTTGCATTTAAAAGTCCTTGGCTACAAGTATTAATTCCAGTTGTGTACTTCACTGGATATAATTCCACAGTTTGCCTTGAAACAGCTGATGTCATCACAGTGTCAGGATCTTCCTTTTTGCTGTCATTCAGATAAGGAACTCACTTCCTGACCTTGCTATTAGCAGGTTACCCTCTTTTAGACAGCCATAATGATCAAGTAGTACCTATTTACTAATTAGCTAACAGAAAGTGCTGCCTAGCTAGCAGTAAGTAATAGTTTTCACAATATATATTGCAGTAAACTTTTAAAGGTGCATGTTACACTACATGTACACCAGAGAAGGGTTCAGCCCTCTCTTGGTCAGGTAGTCAACCTAAGCTATTTAGTGTGGTTCAGCCATCACTAAAGGAGATAGCAGGGACAGCAGTTGACAGTGATATGGACAACGGGACTGATAGTATGAAGTGCAGATTCATTGACTGGAGGCCTTCTTCCACAGGGCCACTAGACCCCTCTACAGGACCTTAATAAAGTACCTCTGGGAAGGTTGTCAGCAATTATGCTGCCTGTACCCCACACATCCCTGATTCAAGTGTACCCTTACCTTACTGTGTTCCATCCAATCCCTTTTATGTGGTCCAAACCATCTACTCTCTGTATGTCTGTGTCTAGTCTATGTATCCCCTGCCTAGTGTGTCCACATCCACCCCTGGTTGTCTGGACTGTATGTGTTTGTTTTCCCCTGTTTACTACCCTTCCATGCCATTCCTTCCTCTGTTTTCCATTGTCTTGTCACCCTTCACTCATTTGTTTTCTCTCTCTCTCTCTCTCTCCATTAAAATATGTTGTAGCGTTCCCTCACCTGCTCTTTTCTATCTGATTCTTTTTGTGTCTCATTCTATTTGCAAAATTCCTCCATTTCCTATTTTCCTATATTTATTTTTCTTTATTTTTAATGAGACCAGTGGGTGCCCATCTTGGGAAGCTCTACCCCCCTGCTCTACCTTGCTCATGTGTGCTAACCCTAACCCTCTCCCTCCCCCGGTCACTATATTAACCCTAACTGTACAAGTTATTGTTAAAAAAACAATCTTTCCCTAACTGCGCCACTACTCAGGTGATACTTGATCTGGCTTTTATAGCTAGGCTTACTGATAGTGGGAAGAATGTTGTCAGTGTTTTGTGATCCACTCATTTTTTTATGTTATATATTTCTGCTGTCACTCAGTTTACATCTCTCATTTGTTGTGTCACTCATCTGCGTCATTGACCAATGGATGATAAAATTGTTTCAACACATGGAAACAATTTGTGAATATGCATGGTAGAGAGTAGTGCAAAAATCCATGGAGTGTTAATTCCATGAATTTTGACTTGTTCTGTCAATACAAGGAAACCGCCCAATGAGATTGTGCAATATGTGACATTAAGGAGTCTCATTAGGCATGCATTGTGCACCCTGACATCTACCAAAATACATTTTAACATCTTTATTAATACTAAATGTGACATTTTTGAAAGATGACATAATTACTCGTACAATAATAGAAAAGAAAAGAAAACAAACCATAATATTATTTCTATTGATATTTTCATGCAGTATGATATATATTTTATTTTTAACAACTTTAATTCATTCCAGCATTACAAAACTTTCTCAGCTTTTGCCTTCTGTTAACTTACTCTAGAAGAAAATGCCTTTTTTATATACTTCAAATTCAAATCCTACCTCCTTATGGCATCCAGAACTTCTTGGGGTCTGTCTTCTTTAACTGTTACCAATTAGAAAGGTAAAGGAGTAGTTAACAAAATGACACTTAGATTGTTAGTCTAGGATGTCCTGCAATGGAGAAATTAATCTTTGCCTCTTATTATTCATATTTTCATATTCATATTCATATTTTATTGAGGTATATTGGGTGAAACACCATTGTGGGAGACATTATAATGTACTGAAAATTCAGGTTTATATCACATTATGCTGAAATTATTGCTAGTTGTTTATTAGTAATTATGAAAATAAATAAAATGTTCCTATAAACGTAATTCTTCAAAAAATATTTGACTTACAAACTGCTGAATGACATCAGATGATATCTTAGATGCTGCTGAAGAAAACTGTCTTTAATATTTGCACAGTAAGTTAGACATCTTGAGAAATATCCAGTATCATTTCTATTGCTAATTATACAACTAAACATGTGTTTCATATTTCTGTAAATATCTCAATACCTATGCACTTATAGAGGAATTTGTTGTTCTCACCTGAAAGCTAATGTCTGGTTAACAAAAATGTTATAACAATTTATGTCTAGGTTGTATATTTCTAAAGATATGAACCTTTGTTTGGGAAAGTTTAGAAAATTTTGGGTTTGTGCATTATAATATATTACAGTATTTATAGAAAAGACAACGAATGCATTGACTACTGTCATAAAGAATATTTCTTACTGCTGTCATTGCTATTTGTACAGTTTTAATAGCCCTTATTGTTCACAAAATATTTGCATTTGTTAATCTTATGCTTTTTAAGTTTGTTTTTCAGAAAATACACTGGAACAGAATATGGGTGAAGGCTGCTGGAAGTGATATATTCTACACCACGTAGGTGTTAATGAGTTACATTTCACTCCATCACCTGAACATTATTCTGCATGTATGGTTCCCACAGATTCCATTTACTTCTATGCAATTTGTTCCTTACCTTTTCTAAGGATCCCAGCTTTAGTTCTTTTATCTCAATCACAATATTCAATACTTTAAGTTTGGTTTAAATTTTGATTTCCATTTTCTTGTAATTGTTTTTAGGTATCCAATATCATTAAACGTAGTAATGTCTAGGCAAAAAAGAATAATTTCCTTTATTACAAATATTTGTTTCTATACTGCGGTGGTGGTGCTGCGGTAGCATTGTCACCTCACAGTAAGATGCTGTCCGGTTCAATTCTCAGCTAGAGTATCTTCTGCGTGGAGACATGCATGAATGGGCATACCTTCGTTGGAGGGTGTGCATCAGAGCTGGCAACTCGGCATGTAAAAATCTACTGCCAATCATTAGCGGACTGGAGTTCCGCTGTGGAGACCCCTAACCGGGAAAAGCCGAAAGACACAACAACAATTTGTTTCCCCAACATTTCTGACAAAGTACAATGTTTGGAATTTTTAACATCTGCCAGCTCCTTAGATTCCAAAAAACAAACCAAAACAAATTAAAAAAAAAATTTCTATTATGTCTTACTTTCCCATCAAACCTCTACCATTTGCTACTGACTGAGATAAAATTCTCTGATGTCTGTTTGGGGTATTAAAATACCTATGCAAACACTTCCATGCCAGATTCCTACATTTTCTAGACCTTGTTGCATATCTAAGAGTCATACTGATGTCTTCCCACTGTTACTTTGTATATTGCCTCTCCGGTCTTTCTTTCCAATCTTTTCTAAAATATTTTCATTGCTCCCATACTTATCATGCAATATGATATATGCCATACTAATTATCTTCCCTTTTTAACAGCAGCTTCTTTCTAGACCCAACAAAAAACTCAAACAGAGCTGATCTTTCACTTAGCAGTCCTATGTCTTTTTTCTTTAAATATACTCCATTATCTATCCCCGGAAGGGAAAACAATCTCTGGCCTGCAGTCCAAACTTCTACTTGTCCTCATTCCACTCTGTTACCTTTCCCTCCCCTAATTATTTGCTCCAGATACTTTGGTTTCTTGCTAATTTACTCCAGTAAATTCCTGCCTCCTCTGCCCTATTTTGTCTGCTAAATACTTGTAATTGATGGGCAAACCCGAGATAGAAACTGTGGGACAAGTGGGGTGGTAATGTTAGTACACCCTATATCCTTATACTGCACTCTACTTTTCCCGCAAAAGGAGATGAGGTAAGCATCATTACCATTGTGTTAACTCATAACTCAATAAGGTGATTGCTAGGTTAACAACCTCACAAAAGGCGGTGAGGTAAGCATCATTACCATTGTGTTAACTCGTAACTCAATAAGGTGATTGCTAGGTTAACAACCTCACAAAAGGCGGTGAGGTAAGCATCGTTACCATTGTGTTAACTCGTAACTCAGTAAGGTGATTGCTAGGTTAACAACCTCAGGGACTGTTTGATGCCTACTCATGCTTCCCAACCTGAGAATCAAATCCTGTACCTTGTATCTGTAAGGTGAATGCCCAAACCGAAGCTGATTTTTGCAAAGACTTAATCTTCTTATTTTTAAGAGGTTTTGTGAGAGGTTCTTTTACAGCCCCAGCACAAGACATTTGGTGTGATTAGAGGACAATTGTGCTGAAGGTGTATGAAGTTCACTGGGTTAGTTTTCAGATAAGGAAGGCTCTAGGCTAATTGTTTATACCTCTCACTAATGGAATTATTAGTGTTTGGTATAAGTTCATTATCTCGGAACATAAGGCAATTTGTAAAATGCCTTGGGGATCTAATGCTAAAAATCTGGCAACAGAGGTCAGACTAAAAGGCTGACTTCCATCTTGTCCAGTTATTAGGCTTATAGGCAAGTAAATGTAGTAGAGGATGTATGTAAATATACTAGAATGCAAAATATACAGAAAGCTCTCCTATGATTAGTAGTTTTGTTGCAGATTTTAAAAGTAAAATGGAAAAGGGGGTTAATACTTTTCGGGATTCACTGCATACTAAGTAGGTAGAATGATATGAAAGCAAAGGTAGCTCAAGCTTTAGTAATCACAAGGAGGAACTTCCCTGTTTGATCTTTAGTGCTCGCTACCATAAGCAGACAAGAAGAGGCTGAAAGGAGTTTGTAAAGACTAATTTATAGTAAGTGGAGGCAACTCAAAAGCTACCGAGTTTAAAAGAGCAACATGGATTGCCTGGTGGATGCTCACTGTTCTAGCTCTATGAAATACGACAGGAGGCCAAATGTATTTGAAAAGCTTAAGGGGATTGACTTCACAAAATACATTTACTTTTACTGATTGAAGCCAATGAATGGGGAGAGGGAGGTAATATTTGTGGTCAAATTATCATAAGGGCAGGAAAACAAGAGATATAATGGGTTTAAGAACACAACAGTAATGTCATGGGAGGGTAGAAAACCAGGACTTAATTCCAACAGACCACTTAAATAGCAAAATGTAGTGTAATTATTACCTGGAATTACTGACTGTAAGTTTAAAGAGCTCAGCTAAAACACATAAGACATTACTAAAATTAACTTAAAAACAGATTATAAGTTAATTGCTTCATTTATATATACTAGGTTAATGACCACCAGGACATTTATAAGGCCAGGCATGCAACCCAACCCAATTGTGTCTCTATGTATCATGGATGTTTATAAGGTGTGGGTATCTTTGTTAGGAAGTTTCTAGAGGTTATGTGGTGAGAGTATGTCGGTTTGGGCATTACTGTCTGCCTCTGTCTGTCAGAGACATGGGAACCAGACCTGGGATGAATTTCCAAATTCCCATCCATGGGTCAAGGTTACACTTAAATAGGATTAGGGATGGACACTGCTTCACATGGACGGGGAGCCTGTTCCACAGCATATGGATCCTCTGAGACACATATCTGTCTCATCAGCATGCCTTATTTATATCAAAGGCAAATTTTAAATCAATGGATCTACTGATTTTGAAGATGTACAAAATGTTCATCTAAGATGGATCTGAGGATGCCTTGTATGCAAGGCATAGTTTGCACTTTAGTAACCTGTGGGAGACTGAGTAGAGATACGGATTTAAGGTGATCCATACAGAGCAATGTATTCATACCATGTATCCTGGATGCCATGCCCTTACTTATAAGTCAGGTGACAGAATGATATTCTTGTAAAAACACACAAATACAAGTGAAAATAAAATAAAAATAAAAGTCACCAAAGAACATGAACAAAAGGCTGCTGTCAATCAGTATAGTCATTCACTTCCCTGTCCAGTGAAGGTGAATTGCAATACCAGGCACTTACTTTATTTAGCTTTATGCTCTTCATATGAGGCCTTTTATGTTGGTAAAAGCTGAGTTGGCCTATTGGGCTAATGCACTATGCTGTACTACAGAGGGTCCTGGATTCAAAATGAAGAGGAGGTGGGGGAACAGCATTAGTGAGCATCTTTATGATATTGGTAAGAAAAAGATGGCTAATGCCTTGTTTCATCATTTACAGGTGTGTTCTAATTTAAAAAAATCATCTTTTTTGTTATCAGTAGGGTTTTTGTAACACCTTTAAGTGGGGATTTAGATGTTACCTTTTATTACAAAGAATTATGCTGGCAACTGAGGCTTAATGCTACTCTTTTGCCTGGCATTAATGACAGTATTTTCATTTCTAGTATATTAATGATTCGAGTTGCCAAGGTTTAATTATTTATATATTATATCTTATTATTTTATTACAAAGCAATGGTCCTCAGTTTTTATTATACTTGTATTTTGGCCAGTTTTATCCTTGTTTATGTATGCCTCATTATTATGTTCAGCACTATGTCTTAGTTAGCTTAGTGTTAAAGTACAGTTCGATTAGTGTTTTAGTGTTACCATGGTAGTTGATTAATTGTATTCTTTGATTGGCATATTGCTCCTGGGTATGTATATATATCGTAGTGGTTTTAGTTTTCTGACACTCTGAAGAAGTCTTTATTTTAAGACAAAAGTGCTCAGGTGTGTTCCTTAGAATGATATTCTTATTGCTTTGGCCACATGTTGGTCAAAGGCCAGATTACTGTCTACATATCTTCTCAGATCCTTGACTACTGGGTCCACTCTTAGGTCTTTTTAATTGATGGAGTAATTACCTTGTGTGCAATTTTCCCAAAGGGCACTATAATGCATTTCTTGGCATTGAGTTTTAATCCGTAACTTTGGCAGTGGTAATTTGTCTTAGATCCTCTTGTAAGATGTTTGCGTCCTACGGGTAATCTATGATAGCTCCCAATTTCCAGTCAATGAAAATCTTCACTTGTCTCTGTTGTAACATCTGTGTTTTACAAATGTGTGTATCATGCAGTACTGTGTGAAAAGAAGGCTAACATATATTGGGAACCATCTGCTAACTTGGCAATGTATCTGTAAGAGTGATGTGCTGTTCAGCATAACATAGCTGACCAGCAGCAGCAGCATCAGCTTTGTAGTACAACAAGGCTAATAAGTAACAAATATATACTGGGAGGCAAGGGAACATCCAGTAAATGTGAACATTGCAGGCAAGCATTGTACCACAACCACACTTTTCCCACTTCCAACATGGTAATGATAACAAACTCATGCCAATGGGAGCAGTCCTTGCACCAGATCTCTACTTCAGCATAACATACAATATAGAGATGTTCTGCAGACATGGACATGAAAGCTGTAATACTCCTTATTCAGCCTTGTGAAATTCTGCACAGGAGTGACAGATGGAAAGGGAGGTGTCAACACCATGCAGAGATAAGTATAACTCTGAAATAGCAGATGACACTAAAACAACAATGTTTAATTATCACTGGAGTGCAGTGTACCCTGTCCAAGTCATGATAAATGTCTTGATGTCATCAAGGTCTTCTGAGAAAGAGGTCTTGAAGACAAATAGCGTTGCCTGGATTCCATCCATCAATATATTGTGCCATCTGTCCCTCCTGGTGGTAGCTCAGGGGACTGTCAAAATTTCAACAGTACAAGGTATTGGTGGGTATTTCAATAAACAGAATGTAAACTACAACAAAATAGAACAGCCAAGAGTGTAACAACAAATATAATAAACCTTGCACCTATTTCATATGTAGTTTCACATTGCATTCCTTCTACCTCAGTGACATGTAGAGATGTCAACCACCACTGAAGATCCCTCTTGCAAGAGTTTGTAATCAGAATCATATGGTTCATTGGCAACTCCTGGAAAGACCATTGAGTGAACAGGAGCCATTGAAGAATCTGCATATGCATCCTGGCCAATGGAATGGCTAAAATTGCTGCTGCCATCAAATCTAGTACTTTCAAGACCTCTGCGGCTGGAGCTCTGTTCTTTGAAACCAGTGAAATGATATGTTGGAGAAGAATTGATACCCTTTTGACTGGAAGACATTGAGTGGTGGTTGACGTGTCTAACTCTGCCCCTATAAACATGATATGCTGTGATGGTGACAAGGCAGACTTTTCAAAGTTGACCGTAATGCCTAAGTGGTTGCAGAGTGTCAGAGTGGATTCTGTTGCCTGAATCAGTTGGTGCCTGGTGGTGGAGGTAAGGCGCCAATTGTCTAGGTACGGAAACACCTGAATCCTAGATGCCTCAGGTGAGCCGTGACCACTGCCATACATTTGGTAAACACTCTGGGGGCTGTAGTGAGACCAAAGGGCAGGGCTCAAAACTGGTAGTGACTGGCTCCCAGATGGATACGCAAATGATCTCTGGATGGTCTGGCCATTTTTATGTGGTAGTACACATCCTTGAGATTAATCGAGCACATCCAATTGTCCTTCCTCAAAAAGGGGAGAATGGACTGAAGCATGACCATCTGAAACTTCTCTTTTTTTACAAATTGGTTCAGTCTGCTGAGGTCCAAAAGGGGTCTCCAGTCCCCTGTTTTCTTTGGAACCAAAATTAATCTTGAGTAAGTTCTGAATCCTATTTGTTCTGCTGGGACTGGTTGGATTACTCTTTTTTCTAGCAACTTGCGGACCTCTATGGTTGCTTGTTCCCTGTAACTGGGTGGAATGTCCGGGATTCTTTTGACGGGAATGGGTGGAGCAGAGAACGGTATGAAATACCCTCTGGAAATGATGCTTTGTATCCATCTGTCATTTGTGATATCTAACCAGGCTTCTGGGTACAAAGATAAGTGATCCCCGACTGCCTTCAGAGCAGGGCAGTCAGGCCTCCTCTCAGGAGCGCTGGTAGGGTTGGCAAGAGAAATTA
The DNA here is from genome assembly GCF_019279795.1 of Protopterus annectens. Lineage (NCBI taxonomy): Eukaryota > Metazoa > Chordata > Ceratodontiformes > Protopteridae > Protopterus > Protopterus annectens. The sequence continues at coordinate 679,969,739 of NC_056737.1, read as the reverse complement.
TCTCTGTCACCCTGATGTTGCAGACCCCCCTCTGCTGTGAGGACAGAATCTTCCATTATTACCCCCTCCTCTGCCCCTGGATGGGGGTTCTCCACGTGTGTCCTGAAAGGCTCCTTGGGCTTTTCAGAACCACATCTTAACTCCCCTTTGGCCTTTGTGAAAAAGCCGAGTAGGGGTGGAAAAAGGGACTCCGACGGCAGACAGAGTTTTTCCCTCCTGTTCACACCTGGTCAATGTTTCCTTTACCTATGGTCCAAACAAGGATGAGCCGTCAAATGGGGTGTTTACAAATGAAGACTTGAAAGGCTCCACAAAGGAACAGAGGTGCATCCAGGCATGCCTGCGAAGAGCAATCCCTGTACCTGCAGCCCTACTTGAACCATCAGCCGCATATGATATGAGGTGCATGGACGAGTTCACAATGGAATTAAGGGTAGCAAGCTGGGCTGAAACTTTGTCAGAGATGCCTGCAGCTACAGTACCCTGAAGAAAATCTCCCAGCTCCTTAAGGAGATCTCTTTGCAGTCTGGTGAAATGGGTCAGATAGTTCAGTGATCGCAGAGTGAAAGTCGCTGAACTGAACATGCATTTTCCATATCTATCCATGATCCTGGACTCTCTGTTAGGAGGATGGATAGACGCAGACGTTTCTGACAATTCCTTCTTTGTGGCCGCCAGAACCACCATGGCATCAACAGGAACTCTTTTGGACAGAAAGGATTTATTCACCGGGGCAGAAATAAATTTATTGGTCCTCTGGAGGACAGATTCCATGATGTCTGGTGACTCCCACTCCATACAAGAGACCAATTGCATAAGCTTATCATAGGGTGGAGCCACCCAGGAGGTGGAAGGTTGAGACCCAAAAGCCTTCAGAAGAACTGACTCATCCTCAGTAGGGCTTTTGGACTGCCAGTCACCCCTCTGCCTAAGGATCTCAAGTATCTCTGCAAAGGAGATGTCCTCAAAGGGGGATCGAGGGGACCCTTCTGACTTCTCCAAGTCGGTGTCAGATGTCAGGGACTCCTGTGGGGAGTCCAAGTGCCTCCTCTTGCACAGTCTCTTTCTGGGTACTTCCTCAGTAGGAACTTTTGGAGAAGTCACAGAAGAGCAAGGAGTGCCCAGTGGGGCTACCTGAGCCTCTGGGTATCAACCCTTGGGATGACCGGTGGTAGCAGAAACAGACACAAGCACTTTAAGGTAAGAAGAAAACAAACCTGATGATAAGGAAGTCTTTGGAGACAACACCTACCTCATGGCTTTGAAAGCATCATGACTCTGATGAGAAGGAGTTGACGGACCCGAAGGGACCGCGATCCCCTCCTGCACCGATGCCATGGGCTCCATGCCCGAGGCAGGAGCCGAGCTCACCCGAGAGGAAGAGTCGGTACTGACAAGTCAATGAAACTATCCTCCCTGGATGCGACAGGGGAGCGTCAGCTCCTAGAGTCCCTGGTCGGCACCAAGGATGTCCGAACAGATGGAGCCGATGATACTGGAACAGCCATCAGCTCCAAGGGTTCTGCAATCATTAAGTCGGCCTCCTCTGGCTCCAAAGGACCGGTATGGCTCGGAGGAGGAGGAGTCAAGTCAGAAAGTGTGGTCTTCCCCCAGGTCGGAGCCGACAACAATTTAGCTAGGCCTGGTGCCGATAAAAGCTTCTGTACTAGTTGATCCATGTCCAAATCATAAAGGCTAACCAATGACCTGGAAAAAAGCACTGATGGTGAAGAGGGAGTCTCGGAGACTGGTACCAAGCCAGAGTCCTGGCTCTGAAAAGAACAGACTGTCGGCTCCAAAGGCTGTGGAGCTGAAGTCACAGAATACTCCACTTTTTTTGATTTAGACTCCAAGGAAGATTTTGAGGATTTGGATGATTTGCTGGCCCCATCCTGGTCAGACAAAGCTTCTACAAAGGGGTGCTTAAGGATACCTCAGTCTATGAGTTTCCTCTTCCTATCAGCCAGCACCCTAGTAGAAAAGGAGTGGCAGATACTGCAGGACTCCTGAAGGTGTACCTCACCCAAACAATAAACGCACTGAACCTGTGCATCTGTCACCATTTTTTGTCCGCAGTCTGGACATTTTTTGAAGCCAGACTTTGGATGTTTCTCTTTATCTTCAGACATAATATCTAATTAGAAAAATAACCACTATAACACTATCAAAAACTATGACAACAAACACCCAAATGGCCACTCTAAATATAATACAATAGAGAATAAATATATTCTCCTAACTGTTCTAAACTATTCTAAACAACTGAGGCCGAGGTCAAGAAGCAACAAGTCACACAAAATGTAGCAAGTTATAAAAGGGAAAGGGGAACACTTTTAACAGTCTAACTCTATCTAAGCAATAGATATATACACCAATACAAGAGAAATAAGAAGAAAAACTTGCAAATATGTACAAAAAGTCTCGAGCAACACTGGAAACCAAGAGATCAGTGCTGCGGCAAACTAGATCTGAGGTAATTCCAGCAGTGGGATAAGGGGCTTGGTCTTGAGCTACTGGTAATCTTTGAGCTTTGCTAAACGGCCGTGCTGGAGCCGAGGAACGGCTCCAAACCCATCAGTGAAGAATGAATGGTGAGATTGAACAACTTCACATTAAATATTTACTTTACTATGTCAGTGTCCATTAGTAGGGCCTTCATGGGCTGGCCTTTATTTAGATGTTATCCAGATTATTCATAAAATGTTTATTGTTGCCACCAGAAGTAATGATGATGAATACCTTAAGAGACTTTAATTAGAGATGGGACAGATACTGATAAGATATATTATGAGGTAAACAGGACAAATATCTTACTAATACAGAAGAAATAGGACAGCCATATGATGGACTTGACCAGGTGTTCTGCTGTGCCGAATTCCACAACTTTGTGCTTTTATGATTTGCCAGCTACTTGAAAGTGACTGGCTGTGTTGCTATATGCAAAACACATTTTAATTTATATGGTATTCAAGGATACAGTACACATGATAAAACACTTACAGAATGATTTTCAAGTTTTGCAGATGTGTCTGTGGAATCACTACTTTATTGTACGAATACAAAACATAAGCATATTTTTTGGCAATATTCAATATTCAAAGGGTTTACCAGATATTGGCTTGCATTCTGGAAAAAAAAAACATTCTTGGAAAATACACTTTGTGCTTAGTTTAAATATTAACATAAGTTGCAGTAGTCTTTATATCTTATGATCTTTCTGAAAGGTTCCAAGTGTAGGTAGAATATGCCGTTAAATACATAATGAACGATAAACAACTATTGTATAACATACACTGAAATTTTCTGTACTTAAAATATGATTCTAAACTAAAAAGTAAAAAAAAAAAACATAAACAGTGTAGTACTAGAATTCATACTTGCCTTTTTAAATGATGAAATATTTTAGATTTTGTTGGTAAGTTTTCAGGAGCAGAAATTCCTTTAAGTAATTTAAAATGCATGGAAAGGTTTTCTATCTATCCACCGGTCTATATATCTATCAATCTATCACTCTTTATTTCTCTTTCCCTATATATATATATATATATATATATATATATATATATATATATATATATATATATATATATATATATATATATATATATATACACACTAACTAGCTATCTAAATAGTTTTGTCTGCCCTCAAGTTACCTAATAGATATAACATTTTAAGCAGTTTTCTGCATTTTATTTTCTGCTTTGAGTAATCTGTTTGAATTGATGTAGTGGCCATCTTGGACTGAAGTTGTGATTTGATTTAAGTAAGAGTTAAAACTAATGACTACAGGTCCTAGATAGGTTAGAGTACTTGTGCTTCAGACTTCAGTCATCTTCCATGGCTGATTTGTTTTCTTTGTTATTACTTCTATGTGCAGAGCTCAGGTCAGCATTGTATTTCTGAAAAGTCTGCTGTGGTCTGTATAACGTGCACTTGCTGTTTGACTAATTGCTATATTTTAAAATTGGAGAAAAGGTCAGGGAAAATACCTATTTGTGTTAGCAATTAACTTGCTAACTGATCAGATTTCACTTGTTTTTATTGGCTCATGTATTTTCTTGGTTAGTATTTACTGCACAGAGCTGCTCTGAGCACAGCACCACTGTGGTTGCATTTATGCAGTAGGTCATTCATGCAAGTAAATCCTCTCGCTTGTACTACTGAAAGGGTACATTTTTGTAACACCACTGAATTAATTATTCTCTCTCTTTGTCTAGTTATTATTTTTTTAATGGGCTATGCTGAGCTGTGCTGAGATGAGCTGACTTAAGCTGAACTCAAAAGAGTTTTGCAGTCCTTCTTTTAGATGTGCGACCCTGTGTTTCTCCACTCAAATACATTTTCCCCTGCCCCTCTCTATTCCTCATTAACCTTCATCACACATTATTTCTGGTCATCCTGGTACATTATAGCATGTAATATGTGTAAAAATTGACTCAGGTTCACTGAAAATGGACCCCTATTTAACCTGAAGGACTCTAGCTGTGAGAGGTGTAAATAGCTAACTAAACTGAAGTATTTTTCTCTCAAACAGCCGCATGCACTGAGCTTAACTCTGTCTTAACTTACACACACACATCTACGTAACATCCACATACTGTAAATACAAATTTGTTTTAGGTTGATGCAGTTAAAAAATGTCTACCCAATCCTCTTAGAACTCCTAAATCTATGCATCAGTTTAAACCCTCATATTTACCTCCTGCATGCTGCCTAGCATCATAAGGTCTAAACCAGCATGGGACATGTATATATACTTCAGTAAAGACAGCCACAAAAAGGTCACACAAGCAGAATGCAGAAACATTATTACCCTGCTCATTACGTTACCCAAGCCCCTTTCCCTAACAGTATCCTGCAAAGAGGATACTTGATCTCAGTTCTTAACTGAAGTTTACTGATACTGCACTTTTTTACTGGGAAAGCAGTATTCAGTATTTTGTGATTCACTCTTAGTTTAGTGTCTTGTTCTTCTTTTTTTCTGACAGTTTGTTATTCTCTCTCTTTTATGTTTTTGGCCTTTCATGATAAAATCATATGCAAATATGGTTTCTTATTATTTGGTCACTCACTTGTTTCATCACATACACACTTTGTTACATAAATTATCTGTGGTTATCTTGACAGAATTTTAGCTACAGGAGTGTGGGGCAGAGACACAAAGTAAAAAATAGTGTTTTTAGTTTATGTGTAGGGTAGGGTTATGTATGTAAGGTAGTCAATGTCTACTTTTCTTTTTTACTTTAGGAATACTTGCTTGGATTTAGTGTTGTGATCACAAATGTAACCTATGGTTTGCATTTGTGAACACTGTAGTTTGATCACTATTCAGTGACATACTGAGTTTTAGATGAAAGTGGCAATATATCATCCCCAGGATTCAGCAAGCTCTGCACGGCGTGCAGGAATAGTGCAGGAGCTGCTGGAGGCAATATGGCCGCTGTGCGATCCAGGAATAAGCTCCCGGGATGTGCAGGAGTGCTCCTGCACTATTCCTGCACAGACACAGCTCCTGTATGCAAATTACCCCATTTACAGGTGAAAACCATGCAAATGAGGTACATCTGCAATCCAGGCAGTTGGCAGCCTGCCATGCAGGACTAGTGTAGTCTGCAGAAATGTACTCGGTTAGTAACCAAGTACATTTCTGCAAACTACAAAACGAAGCCATGACAGCTCCAAATAAAGGGTGTATATAATGTAGAAAGCATGCCAATGGCCAAATATATGGCCACTGGCATGGAAAACAGTTGCAAAAATAAAAAAAAAACTTTTATTTTTTTTTTTTTTTTGCCGATTTCGGTTGTTTAAGTGTTGGGCTGCGGCGCGCAAATGGGATCGGGCCGAAAATAAATAAAAAAACTTGAAATAAGCATTGTATCCAAAATCACAATTTTGCCATTATACTCAATAGCAGGCAGAAGACAACATGGCCAGTGAATATTGGTTGCTAAGGAGGAAGGCTCAGTGTGGGACTTGTAACTAGGCATTACCAGGCAATCATATGCAAATGAGGGGAATGATACTGAATCCTAGATCCCACCTCATGGCTAGCCTGCATCCAACCATGTCGGTGCAGGAAGACCATGGTGCAAGCCTAAGAGCTAGCTGACATCATAGAGGGGTGTGTCAGGCATATTGTAAGCTTATTGGAGCCCTGTGGCTCAGGATTGCCCTTAACTTAGTAGAGCTAAGCAAGGGGGTGTGTCTGAGGCTGCCTAGCACTCTTTACATTGCCTAAGTGGGTGTGTGAGCCGCGCACCATGTTTTAAAGGGAAAAAAAAGAAATAAACCAGGAAGTAGCAACTCTGTGCACATCTGAACACTGTGTTTGCACGGCACATCCTTGGGCTTAAACAGGAAGGCAATGGGAATGGAAAACAGCAGTAGGAAGGTAACCAAGGAGAACTAGCATAGCTGGCAGGTGAAATGTATCAAAATCAGCCAATTACACAGGCAGCAGCCCAGCCCAGCACACCACTATAAACTATGCAAACACCTTTCCCTCTGTTTCTTCTCACAAACTCTACACCACTGGTGTACACAAGCAGGGAAATGTTACCAAACAAAAGCAACAAAATGATAGGGGCTGTAGCAGCTATCATAAATCAACATGTGGAAGAGGCTGAGGGTGGTGAGGATGAGAATGCTGATGACCAACCCACAATGAGGATAAGGAGATGAGTACAGACCCAGGGTAACCTATCAGGGGCTACATGAGTTGGAGATAGTGGAGTGCTATAAGGTGGACAGGGACCTACTACAGCAAATTGTTGAGCTTTGCCGGCCGCACCTCACACACAGAACCAACAGAGGGGAATCCATCCCAGTGGATATCAAGGTATGTATCAGCCTAAGAATAATAGCTGCAGGTACCTTCCAAAGGCCAATTGGGGATATCATGGGAATCTTACAGGCATCAGCATCCAGGGTGCTCAACCAGTTCCTGGATGCCATCTCAGCACATGCCAGTGAGCATGTATATTTCCACAACAGCTGTGAGGCATTGGCCAGCAATATGCATCTCTTCCACCAAATAGCAGAACACCCTGAGATAGTGGGTGCTATAGACTACATGTACATGTGCATCAAAGCACCACCCGGTGAGCGGGGTAGGGTCTACATCAACCGCAAGGGCTTACCCTCCATCAACTGCCAGGTTGTGTGTGATGCCCAGGGCATTATAATGAATGTGTGTGCTGGCTGGCCTGGAAGCTATCATGACTCCCACATCTGGCATCTGATGCAGCTGTACCAGAGTTTTGCCAGTGGGGACATCCCTTACGGCCACCTAGTGGGGAATGTTGGTTACGCACTGGAGCAGTGGCTGATAACATCCATCAGAAATGCACACACACCTGAACATGAACTTCATAATGAGGCACATGCACAGACCATAATCATAATAGAGCATGTGTTTGGGATGCTCAAGTCATGGTCCCGGTGCTTGCACATATCTGGTGGAGCCTTGCAGTACTCACTAGCTACATGTACCCAAATTGTCATCGTATGCGCCATGGTACACAATATGATCCTGCGGAAACAGCTGCAGCAGGAGCAGCATGGAGCAGGGCAACACAGCCCCCCACCATTGCCAAGGCCTGCACAGGCACAGAGTGACTCAGAGGAGGAACAATCTGAGCCTGCCCCAGTAGGCAGAAGGAGGCATGCTCAGTATGCCCAAGCCATGGCACAGAAGCAACGCATAGCACATACACCGAAACGATAGGAACCCAGGGAATGACACCTCTCTCTGACTAGCACATACAGTAAAAGGGATGCCAAACATGACACTACCTGTGCTTAACCATGTATAGGGAGTATACTATGTGCATCCAACATAGTGAGCCCTCCAGCACCATCCTCAGTACTGGCACAGCCACAAGATAATAAGTCACCCTCCCTATCAATTGCCGAATGGAGTAATATGTGTCGTTACTTGTATCTATGGTAGGGAATCAGTTGGCTGAATGGGATCCCAGCAGATAGTAGACACCTATAGTGGCTGCATGAGATCTGTAACAAATACTGGTGTCACCATAGTAGCCAGTACTAGACAAGGTGACAAAACTCATTGCAGGAAATGTGCTGGGCCACATGTGTGTCCATAGGACACACACATGCCAGTCAGGGAGGCTCACATACCCAACAACAGTCTCAGCCATCAGGACAGGTGTAGACACCTACAAAAAAAGGCTGTGCTAAGGTCTCTGATTGATGTATATGGAGAACATCCCCCCCACAGACCTACACAGACAGATGACAACAGGTCAGGCAGTGGGATGTTAGTTCTGAAGGGTAATAAGTCAGAAACTGAAATGTAGGTCAATCAAACCCAAGATGTGTAGTACACCGACATGCCTCTAGTCAGCATGATAGGTCAGAATACAGAATGAAATGGAGTACCTGAAATACCAGTACAGTCATAGAAAATGTGTACAAGTGTCAAGTGTGCCCACCAATCCTATGTAGAAATGTAGTAACAGTCTTGCGTGCCCCCCCCAATCCTATGTAGAAATGTAGTAACGGTCAGGTGTGCCCCCTAATCCTATGTAGAAATGTAGTATCAGTTAGGTGTGCCCCCGCCAATCCTATGTAGAAATGTAGGAACATGTATGTGTAGGTGTAATAACAGTGGAGCACAGATTATTTGAGCTGGCCAAGGTAGCAAGATAGATAGTAGCATGTGTACAATATGCAGGACTGTGTGTGTTAGGTTGGCGAGTGTTGTATAGTGTGTGAGAGTGGTCAGTATGTATGCTTGGTGAGGTTTGTCCTGGTGGCCATTGGCCAGTACTGCCAATGACAGGGCCAAGTTCTCACAACTGCAGTGCCAAAAACAATGCTTTCCAGCAAAACACATTCCAGCAGTAAGCCATAGTAAATGTCTGGAAGTAATATGTGTCACCATCTGAAAGATGGACATGGCATGAATGTGGGCCCAGACATACAAGCAGTACACAGGGGGAAGTACCCCAGACAGACAGTGTATAATATGCAAATGTCAAATGGACACACCCATACATTCAGGTTAGCAGCACATTACTTGGGCTTATAGTAGGGAATACCAATGCCATCTGGCCAAACACTGGCAGACCACAAAGATCACAGATATGAAGTATTGAGAAACAGCTGATGTCTCTGCACAAGCCAGCATACGTGGAATGCCCCATGCATATCTGTGAGTCAGATGCACATAGTGTCCATAGCACACATGCACCCAGCTCACCTCACCATCACCCACAGGTACCTCTCCGGTCTTATCCCTGCTGTTGGGAATGAGTATAATATGACCCCCACCTCTGTATGGCAATAGCTAAAGAATGCAGCATGCAGAACAGGTGTCCTATGCAGGTGTGTCACTAGCTGTAAGCAGCACCCTGCCAGCATCCACACCACTGGATCAATAACGATAGAAAGTATTGGCATGAACACCTTGCACACCTACCCTGTCATCCCAGGGAAATATAGTGTATTGCAGTCTGGGACTGTAGTAATGACAGAATGCAATGGCCTGCTACAGCTGGCCTGCATCACTAGCAAATGGCCTACAGTCCTCTGCCAAAGGCCTGTGTCTCACCCGTACTGCCAATGTATGTTATATCATGGACTCACAAATAACAACATAACACAGTACACAGAACCCAAATGCAAGGCCATGTGGACAAATTCCAGTAACATGTCCACCATGTCCTACTGCATGAACTGTAGACCAACACCAAATTACTGCTAGGATTAGGTGATAACTATAGGGAACATATCAGATAATGTTTACATAATGTTTGGAAGAGGATAGAATAGAGGGCGGGGTAGGAGCATGGGCAGCATGGAGTGTGCGAAGTCCAAAACTCAGCCTTGTGCACATACTATCCATGGCTGCAAATACAAGAATGGGTGGCTACAAACCTGCTCATAAACCACAATGTGAAGGGGTAATGACCAGAATTATGACCTCTGCCTCTGGGTAACCTGTGTGAATCTGTAAAGCTGTGAGGTATGGTTACAGCAGAATATGGCCATTCTGTCATGTCAATGGATGTACAAGCATGGGATCCTCAGCCACCACTGTACCAAGGTGCTGAACCATTTTCAAAGACCCAGCAGTAAGTGTCTGCAGCTTCCCCTCCAGAATGGCATGATTGTGCAAGAATATGTAGGCTGCTGCCCACAATACTGGACACAGCTGCATTCACCGTGTGTTCCCCAGGACATCACTGCAACTAAATATGTATACCTGACAGTACTTGATGACATAAAACATCACAGTGTAAAACAGTACATATGTCTGAATATCTCTGCAAGACCATGTAGCAGAAGCAGCATAGACACAATTACCTACAGTAACCCACTATCCTTTGCCCATTTTGACCCCATATTGTCAACCAATCTACAGATATCTCACAGAAACAGGTTGCTAGCTATAGGTATAGAATACAAAAGCCTGAACTGGAGTACAATCTACCTGGAATGGATTCACACATTCAATACAGAAGGTCATACTGGGCATGCTCCCACACTTAGAGAAATAAAGGCCACGTCAGACAACAAAATACTGAAAGGTCATAATGGGCATGCACAGACACTTACAGAAATGAAGCCCATGTCAGGAAACAACAGTGGACTATACATATCTGACAGTCTCAGATGTTAGTGCACACACTCCTCAGTACACACCAGTCATGCTTTGCACACACACTGGATAGGAATACACACATATATCCAAGGGCAACACACTATAATAGGCCAAAATTACACATACATAGATGTGCGGAAGAGTGACAGACAGTGACAAAGAGCCTCCCCTCATAAGGCCTGTCCCACCCAGCACACATCCAATTGGCTAAAACTACATGATGTGCAAATGTCAATCACCTTAGACATTTGCCTCTGGTATCCCTCAGCACTATAATGTCTGTGGTGCTTGTGCTAAAATGTGTAACATAACTGTACAAGTCAGTAGTCATCTAGTAGTTGTATACACGTCCCTGTGGAATATAAACCCGTGTGTGCCTGATTGTTGTGTGTCTGCCTCTAATGAATGGATTATGGCCCTTGCACACACACTGCACTCCCCATTGTCCTACTATGATAAGCCTGCTGATGTCTTCACCTTGAAATACACCTTTGGGGAAGTAGTAGCCCAGTAATCTCTGTGGCGTGTCCTATAACTGTGTAATGCTGTAGTGTGATGTACTAGTTAGGTAGGAGTTTTAATCCTACACATGGCAACTGTGTTTGGGTTGAGATCAATGCTTTTTAGGCCATTCACACTCACTACAATTTCAAATGCCCTACTTTGGCAGGGCTGCTGATGTCATTCACTTTGAAGTACACCTTTGGGGAAGAAATAACCCAGTAATCTCCATGGCGTGTCCTATAACTGCATAATGCTGTAGTGCGATATACTCATTAGGCAGGAGTTTTAATCCCAGACCGGGTAACTGTGTGTGTGTGTGTGTGTGTGTGTGTGTGTGTGTGTGTGTGTGTGTGTGTGTGTGTGTGTGTGTAGGGATCAATGCTTTTAGGCCATTCACCCTCACTACAATTTCAAATGACCTACTTTGGCAGGGCTCCTAATATCATTCACTTTGAAACACACATTTGGGGAAGAAGTAGCCCAGTAATCCCCATGGTGTGTCTTATAACTGCATAATGCCACGGTGTGATGTACTAGTTAGGTAGGAGTTTTAATCCCAGACATTGCAACTATGTGTGTGTGTTTGTCTGTGTAGGGATCAATGCTTTTTAGGCCATTCACATTCACTACAATTTCAAATGCCCTACTTTGGCAGGGCTGCTAATGTCATTCACTTTGAAATGCACCTTTGGGGAAAAAGTTGCCCAGTAAGCTCCATGGTGCATGCTATAACTGTGTAATGCTGTAGTGTGATATACTCATTAGGTAGGAGTTATATTCCTAGACATGGAAACTGTGAAACTCTGTGTGAGTAGGGATCAATATTTTTGGCCATTCACAGTCACTATGCACACCTATAAATGGAGAACATTGATTGGGCAGTAACAGAGATCTGATCCAAGCCTACAGAGAGCACCCCTGCAATACCAGGTACAGCTCTCACCACACCTGTTGGCTACCAAACCAGGACCAAAACAATAAAGGTGGTGGAGTGTCCATGTTCAGCAAGGATATTCACACCACCAGGCTACTTGTTCAACAGAATGTGTATGAAATACCCTTGGTGCAACTAACAGTAGGTTAGACTGCATTCCAAATTGTATAGCTTGCTACAGATCCCCCACCATGCCTCATGATTCCCACTACAGCTTTTGAAACATACTGTGAAATATTATGATACAAGCAAACACCTTAATAATGGGTGACTTACACTACCCTGTCATTAACTGGGAAAACTACTTGTGTACCAACACGTGTGCCCAACAGTTTTTGAAAGTCATAATTCCCAATGCCTTGGATCAAGTAACCCATAGTACCACCAGGGACTCAAATATCCTAGACCTGGTCATTACAAACATGGGAAATCAATGCTGCACACCTATGATCACCCCATTGGTGGTCAGGTCTGCCCATGGGCTAATCACCCTTAACATCAACATCCCTCCCCCACACCCCAGTAAGGAAACCTCTGTAATACACACCCCCAAAGCCAACATCATGCTTCACATGACATGACACCCATGCAGATAGGAACTGAAAGGAAAACTGCTGAATCTTACATGAAGGCACTGTATGAGCACATCCACTCATGCATGAATCATACCATCCAATATAGAAGCAGGATGCTCCCCACCAAGAAAAGGAAGCCAATGTGGTGACCCCCTGCCATAAACATACTGTACAGCAAAAGTAGGAAACTGTTGCAGAAATGGTGGAATTTCTAGGATGCAAAATACTCCCTTATCAGCCACAGTATGAAGCAGAGATCCTTCATAACATCCACCAAAGCTGGTTATGAATATAATATAGCCAAAGATGTCGACGACAACTGCAAGCCGTTCCATAGCTATGTGAGGAATCTAAATAGCAATGCTTTGATCTGCTCTGAGCTACAACAGGATGGTATTAAATATACTGCTCCCGGGGATATTGCCAATATCCTGGCAGTTTGATTCAGTGCCAACTGCACCCTGCTCCCACCCCCCAAAGGGCCCAGCTCAACACGGAAAGATTGCCAGGTTTCGGTAATAATAACCACATAGGTAAAAAACACACTCTCCAGAGCTATGACAACTGCAGCCATGGGACGAGTCAACATCCCGGGCTGTGTACTACATGAGCTACAAACTGAACTGGCACCTCAGCTACATGCCATGTCTAATCATAGCCATACCTCAGGCTTTGTGCCCACTGCATGGTGCACAGCTACAGTTATGCCTGTCCACAAGGGGGGATCCACCTTGGATCCTGGGAACTACAGCCCCAGCAGTATGACATGCCTGATCTGCAAGGCCATGGAATGTATTATCATGTAAATTAAAAGAAAGACATTGGCAACCTGCAAACACTGGACCCCAACTAGGTTGGGTTTGTGAAGAGCCGATCATGTCACCTCAACCTGATTGACAACTGTGAATGCATCTCGAGAGCTGTGGATAAGGGTAATGTGGTTCACACAGCCTATCCGGACCTCATCAAGGCCTTTGACACCATCACCCAGTCTTGAATCATAGATAAATGTATCAAACCAGCCATTAATCCCTATGTCACCTGATGGGCTGCCAACTGCTGTACTGATAGAACCCACACTGTAAATGTAGGTGGCACCAACCCTAGCCCCAGACAAGTGACAGTTGGAGTACCTTAGGGTTCAGTCCTGGCACCGCCCCTCTTTGGCATCTTCTGCTGTGAAGTACAGTCCAACAGTAAGGGACTCTGGCAAACAAAGGCTACAGATGACTGCACACTGGGAGCCAATATTGAATCCCCACATGATGTAGATATTCTACAGAAGGGCCTTACAGAAAGACATGCTTAGTGCCTGAGCCATGGCCTCAAGATCGATGCCAAGAAATATATAGTTATCCCATTTGGGAAGGGACATGTACCTGTGAAGTACCACATAGGTGGCAGTACATTAAACACCTAAAGTGTGGTAACAGACATAGGGACACAAGTGGACAGTGGTCTCAATTTTTTTAACCACATCACCACAACAGTCAGAAAACCTACCTATGTGGCACACCTCACCACTAAGGGCTTTACATCCAGGAAAAGGAAGCCATTGTCCCACTGTAGTCATCTCTCAGTAGACCCAGTACAGACTACAGTGGCCCATTACATATGTACCTCACAAGACACCTGCAACAACTAGAACGCCTGCAGACATACCTCATGAAATGAATCACAGGCCTAAACCAGATGCCCTATGCTGACCATCTGAAAATCATCCAGCTATACTCTGTCACATATGTTCTCAGAGGTGATCTCTGCTTAACATACCATGCCATGTCAAACCCACAGCTGTTGGACATGCTGCACTTAAAGAATTCCAAACCCTTACATCTACATACTCCAGGGATCCAAATCTTGTTATCACAATGAACAATACATGCTGGAGGGATGTGTTCCTGACCCAGAGACTCCCCAGAATCTGGAATAGACTGCCCATACATGTCAAGCAGAGTGCCTGTTTGGCCCTCTTCAAAAGGAGCCTGGACGATTGAATCAGCTGCCCTGCTAGACAGGGGTCCAGTGAAGTAAATATTGTGGGAAGGCATAGCCAGGGAATAGTCATGTCTAGGCATGTATAGGCCCTAGGGCCAATAGCCTAGTATCGACCTATGAACCTATGAAGTATACTTTCCATTGCCCAACCTTGGCAAAGCTTGCTGATGTCATTCACTTTGAAATACACCTTTGGGGAAGGAGTAACCCAGTAATCTCTGTGGCATCTCCTATAACTGCGTAATGCTGTAGTGTGATGTACTATTTAGGTAGGAGTTCTATTCCCAGACATGGCAAGTGTAACAGTTTTTGTGTTTGTTTCTCTGTGTTTGGATCAATGCTTTTGAGGCCATTCACAGTCATGACAACTTCCATTGCCCTACTTTGGCAAGCCTGCTGATGTCATTCACTTTGAAATACACCTTTGGGAAAGGAGTAACCCAGTAATCTCCATGGTGTATGCTATAACTACATAATGCTGTAGTGTGATGTACTAGTTAAGTAGGAGTTCTAATCCCAGACATGGCAACTGTGAGTCTTGGTTTGTGTGTGTGTTTGTCATTCATAGCTTGTGTGGAAGTAGCTGTAAGTGTGTAACAACTGGACTCATTGTGGAGTGGGTTTTGCAAATTTCTTATATGGTGGGCCTATTATATGTCACAATGTCCACCTTACAAGGATAACAGATGTCAAACAGCAGAGAGGATGGGGTAGACAATCCATACCCCTACCTGAGACATCATGGCTTGGTGAAAAATATAGGCAACCCTTGTATTACCTAGAGAACACTCTCCATCCATGTCTCATACACAAACACACTCGGCTAGGCAACAACTACTATGTTGGTAGTTCCCAGCCTATTGCCCACAGATAGTAACCATGGTGTGATTGCAGTGATGTACAGAGGGCATGGCACCCTGACCCATCCCTACAATAGGCAAATCATTGCATACAGTGCTCCTTCACTATGTTCCCCACTGGACACCTGCAACAACTGTAGAGCCAGCAAATGTAACCCACAAAGTACATACCATGCCATATACACATGCCCTGTATGGACAGATGTCACTGACACCAGGGAATACCTGTATCATGCTGTCAATGTAGGTGCAGGGTCAACCTGGTGTCCATTGCCAGTTTTCACCGCATGAGGCCAGGAATGGCACATCTGATAACAATCTGTCTACACATGCCCCAGACACCCCAGGTACACTTCCACATGTCACAGAACATGCATGTGGGATGTGTGCACATCCCATACACTGTCCATGTCATTACAGAACACATACATGGCAAGCATTGCACAGCACTGGCCACCCACAATAGTAACCCAGATGACTGGATGGTGAATACAATACCCACCTGTGTGGGCCAATTCAGCCACTACACCCCTGAGTCACACTGCAGAACATTGTCATGTAGCTTGATGCCAAAGTATACCCTTTACTTAGCCTTGTACAGCCTTCTGGCACAGTCTACCACTACACACCTGTGAAGCAATGCACCCATGCATGTCAGTACTGGCAACCTGTGTCTGTGTGTGTGTGGAGTATAATGATTTGGATGCCATTCACACTCACTACACCTCTCATTGGCCTACTGAAGCATGTCTTCTGATGTCAGACACCTTGAGATACCCTTTGCCCATATATCATCCTGATAACCCCTGTGGTGCATGTGATACCTGCATATTACTGTATTGTGGAAAACTAGCTAGTTAGGAAGTCTAATCCTGAACCTGCCAACTGTGATAATGTGTGTGAGTCCCTGAGAGAGTGTGGCTGTGTCAACCTTGACAGCTGTTCATGTGGACAGGCACATGTACTACACCTACTTTATCCCTCCTTTATCACTGTTGCAGATTTCACTCATCATTGAATATACCTTTAGACAGTTCCCCAACATGTAAGTTTTGTGGCAAATGCAATAGCTCCATAGACATGTGATAGCAATACATAGTCAGGCAGCAGTTTCAAACCCTGTACTGGTAAGTTTGTGACACAAACATGCTTAGGTTTTACTCTCTCACCCCTTCCCTTTACTTTGTATCTGTCTGTCTCTCTCACTCCCTCTATGGTGGATGTGGAGAAGTACACCTGATTTGCTTGGCAGCAGCTTGTGTTTTGTAAGTGATGGTCATGATCAGCTGATAGCCTCTGCATGAACTGCAGTCCCCCACTAGCTGATTTCATGTGGAACAGTTGTGGTAACATTCCCATAGCCAATTGCATGGAAACACACTCCTCTAACTAGGAACATCATGTGGGTGTTGGCCCTTTTCATTCACTGTGAGCAGGACTTCATATCGGTGTTTGGCAAACAGCATCACAGATGGTAGTGGGATATACCTCTAACAACATTCAATGTGGAGACAGGCCAACAAACAGGAGGGGGATATTTCAGACATGACTAAAGAATGTAAGTGTTGCTCTTCTGCATTTGGAGTAATGTTGGTTTAACAGGGTTTGTGTGGATATGGCTGGTCTACATGATTTAATACCTGTCATGACAATATTATCTGTTTGAGGAAACTCCCACCTGTAGGGTTATCTGCAGACTGGTCAGTGTTTGGAGTCTTATGTTTCTTGTGTTACTCACAGATCACCTATCTTAGAACTGCAGAAGCATAGTCTGAGGATTGCAGTCAGTACATGCTGACAGCTATGAGAGTTAATAACTTCATATCCCTCATAGGACATATGTCACAACAAACCCTGTTACAACAGTAAATGTATGAGGGTATCACAGCAACATGCCAATATTGACCCAGTGTTTGTGGCTCCAGCCACAAGTCTGTCAACCTTTGTATATATGTCATGCAGTAAGAGGTGCATATGTTCTTTGCACCATTAATTATTGACATCATACCTGATAACAAGCCAGTCAGATATCAGACTGCTAGACATGTTATGTATAGTAGGGGTTATTTCTGAGGACATAACCTGGGCATTCTGTGGTTGTGTGTACAGTAGTGGGGTCTGTGTACTTATGGTGATTGTCCACAGTATGTGTATTGCAAATACGTACCTTGGCCTGTGTACAGACTGTGGTAGATGTCATTGTTCTTGGTCCTGTTCTATCTGATGTTACATGCTGCTCCAGTGTATGGTACCCTATCGGCTCACATGTTTGTAGGGCCAAACACACATGTCCCATACCACAGACAGGCATTGGACCACACTGTGTCGTGACCCAGTATATTTAGGATTAGTGTGTGAGTGGCACATATTAGGATGGTGTTGATCAGACAGTGTAGTGTAATATTAAGCTTGTGTACCATATGTGGGTGTGGCTGTGTTCACACTGGTTGTGGGTATGCACTTTCACACAGTTGTCTGTTACTCTGTGCTGTGACATGCCTGTGAAGCCTACTATATTTGCAGGTACATGTGTATTCCCCCATATGAAATGTAGGCCAGTGTTGTGGCAGTCTGCCTGTAGTTTGCACAGTGCTTTGTTAGATGCCTAGCAGCTTAGTGTAAATACCCAGTGTGATGTTATGTCCAGATATTTGCAAGATGTACTGCTGCTGGTCACCATAACTGTTGTGTATTTCTGACAAAGCAGTGGGATGCTGTACAGATGTATGTCACTAACTACTGGGTAGTATGTGGCCATGTGACCTCTGCACCAACAGTTGTTATTTGTCAGGACAGACAGGAGTGTGTGAATGCATAAACTGTGTGGGCATATGTAGTCCAGTATTTACGCGATATACCCACATACATGGCTGTTAACATCCACATTGTCAGGCTTGGTCCACATGTCTCACACTAAGGGGATCTGTGTATACCTCTGGACTGACCAGAGTGTGCCAAACTGTCCACATATATTGGTCATATTTCTGCTGTAGTCCACAGGATCATTACTGTGCTATCAGTGGTACTGTACTATGATGTCCTTAGGATGTCTGTCTGTAACTGATGGCATACATGTCAATAGCAGATGAGACCTCACACACACACATGTCTGTTATATCTGCGATACATACATGACATCTCCTTGCACTAAGAGGTTGAGACTATTGATGCTGAGGTATGACTCCACTCCATGTTCTGGACATATGGTAAACATATATGTATATATATATATATATATATATATATATATATATATATATATATATATATATATATAGATATATACACATGTACATATCTACATACATATATGAATATCTATATGTATATATATATATATATATATATATGTATATATATATATATATATATATATATATACATATGCACATCTATATATGTCTACACATATACAGATATATAGATATATATGCACATATAGTTATAGATATCTACATATATATTGACATAAATAAATATATATAGATACATATATGATCTACATATATATATATATATATATATATATATATATATATACAGATATATATATATATATATATATATATATATATATACAATACACTATACAGATGTATATAAATACATATATGTGAATATATATGTGTATGTACATGTAGACATATATCTACATATGTATATGTATATATCCATATCCTTGTCATAAGTAAATATTACTGTTGTGTATATTTTCGAAGATGTATCACACCGTATGTATCTGATATGTGCATATTTAGATATAGCAGCAGAATAAAAAAACACCAGCACCAACCTGAAGATCTTCTGTGAACAAATAACAATAGCAGCAAAAAAAGGAACCCAGAAGACCACCACGATAGTAAAATTGATTACAGACAAGCGCTTTCACATAACATACCTACGCTTTCTCAAGTCCTTAATACAAAGTAGCAAAGCATTTAGATATAACAACATATGTGATGCAACAGTAATATCACTAACAAGTACTATACAATTGTAGAAGTCACTGTAATTGTTCAATACTATTCAATATGTCTACTGACAGAAGTATTAGAAAAACAATAACTGTTTTCACAACTGTCATGGTGTAGTGGTTAACTGTTGTGACGATAGTGTACAGTGTCCTGGGTTCAATACCTGCAATGGTGGGTTATTTTGTTGCTTGGCAGAACAAGGGCTGTTGGATACAGACTGGTTAAGGCAGTTTTAAGCAGCTTTAAGCATGTTTGTGAGGGTTTGCATGAAGCTTAGTGGTACAAATGTACAGTTAAACATACAGGCGCTTACAGGCAAATGTGCTTAGCTGTTATATTGCAGCAATGCTGATACCTGCTAAGCATGGCCTAGCCCTGGTAACCAGTGCTCACATGGCACGATAGAAGAGCTTTTCCTGTTCACAACATATATTAATAATACAACCAATTTTTTCAAATTTAAAATGTGTTTCTCACTAGATGAGATTATATTTTTAGATGTAAAACTGTACAAAAAGAATAACACAATACAAACTATGGTACATAAAAAAGATGTGCATACAATAAGATACTTGAACAATACCAGTATGCACCCTTTACATGTATTTAAAAGTATAATGAAGTCACAGTTTATCAGAGTGAGTAGATTAACAACAGAGGAACTGGTATTTCTAAAAGAGGTAGTAACTATGAAAGCTGAGTTTTTGAGAAGTGGATATGCAGAAAACATTATTGATAAGAATATTGAAATGATAACAGAGGGTAGAAATACTGATTATAAACCTATATTTATAGATCATAAGACAGATGTTAGTCATAGTTTACCAACGCCTACTAAAAAGAAAGAGAATATTTTAAGATACATAACCACATATTCTGGCTACTCTAATCAAATATGTAAAATAATCCAGAAAAACTGGCCAATTTTGATGGCTATGCCTGAATTAAATGTTTTAGTAGGACCTAAACCCAGTTTTGCCTATAGGAACAACCAGTCCCTAAAAAACATGCTATGTTATAAGGATTTTGTGACACAACATAACCTTACGCATAATAGGATAGGGACCTATAAATGCTATAACTGCACTTGCTGTGCTGATATTTTAGAAACAGATAGTACCTTCAAACATCCTGTTACACATAAGAAATTTCATTTTTACTGTAACGCTAATTGTAATACAACAAAATTAGTTTATCTTGCCACCTGCACGATATGTCAGGTATTCTATGTAGGAAAAACTATACGTAGGCTTAAAGATCGCATAATTGAACATAGATCTGAGATAAATAGACAAATACAAACTAATGCTTTGTATAAGCATATACATGAGTTTAGCACACATAGTTTTAAATTTAGATGTATAGATGTAATGCATGTGGGTATGAGGGGGGGTGATGTTAATAATCTTTTAGAAGTAAGAGAGTTAGAATGGATTATAAGACTACAGGCAGATATTTTACCTGGACTAAATAATTCTATTAGTATTAAACCTATACTAGTCAAGCAACAAATGAGTAATTTATAGTATTTTGACTAGGTTTATGCTATAACAAAATAGTCTTAAGTTTATCATTATAGCATCTCTTAAGAAACATACTTTTAGTGAGAAATGTATGTTGCTCCCCTCCCTTTTATGTTCTGTTCTTCTCTTTTAATATGTTTTATTGGCTGGTTTGATCATGTGATTTTAATTGTTTCCTCTATTTAAATGATTTAAAATGTATTATGTTATATGCTGATGAAGGGTTGAGAGCCCGAAAGCTTCATTAAAGCCTAGTGTTTCTGTGACCACTGTGTTTTTGTGAGAACCAGTGCTTACATCCCAGTCTGACAACATAGCAGGGTAATGACATCTGTAATAAGTGTATGTAATGCCATGTACACAACATGCATCTATGTGCTGTCATTACAGTAGCAAGGGGTGTGAGTCTTCTGTCTTCTGTATATATGACCTGTACATGTGAATGTGTTACATACAAGGGTAGTATCCCAGGTTATGTGCAGTCACAGTGGAATATAGTGTATCATGACATTACTACTGTTGATAGTGCTTTCCCAAGCATGATTGCAAGTTGTAGTACTGGCAACAAACACCTTTGCATGCATAGATGGACTCTGAGTCCTCACTGTCATGTTCCTGGTGTGTGAGCTGTGTCAAATTATATATTTCCTACTGGATAATGATCTTACTTGTTTCAACATCGCCTTTTAACAGGATAAAAATATCATCCAAATACCTTGTGTAATAAATAATCAAATCATTGATTCTTGTATTCTTGAAAACATATTCGGATTCCCAATGTGCCATAACGGAGTTGTACAACAACTTTTTCATGTTTGGTGATAAATTTTACCTTCAAAAAATCGGTGTAGCTATGGGTTCCCCATGTGGAGCCAGCATAGCGAACACAAGGTATTTGGATGATATTTTTATCCTGTTAAAAGGCGATGTTGAAACAAGTAATTTTATAGTCCAAATGTTTAATGAATCAACCCAATTTTTACAATTTATGGCTAACTTTAATAAAGAAGTTACAGCATATTTGGACATCAGGTTAACCAAGAACATGGATTTAGGTGGCTATGTTGCCAACATTTATAGGAAGAGTACTTTTTCTAATTCTTTTTTACATTTCTCATGCTGCCATCCTCACTACCAGAAGAGTTCCGTGGTTAAAGTGTAACTAGTGAGAGCTGCACGAATAGTGAGTAATGATCAGAAATTTGTGGATGAATGTCAATTGTTGAAGTCCATGTTTCTACATAGAGGTTACCCGTTAATGTTACTGGACGACTTAATAACAGAAGTCCAGTACAAAAGAACCAACGGGACATACAAACCTTTATTAAGGGTCAAACTTAATAATAACAACACTGAATTATTAAATTCTATTTTAGATGTTAATGACGATATGACTCGTAGCTCCACCAGGAATATACAGAATGAAGTGAATTGTATCACTACATTTAATGTACATAGTTATATTTGTCTGGACATCATTAAGAAAAATTGGGGTCTATTTAGAACTAACCCCTCTATTTATGTAAAAATGGGTGCTACACCAAGGGTAACATTTAGAAGGGGTAGGAATCTTAAGGATTTACTTGAACAACAATGACGGCCCCAGAAAAAAATCTTAGGAATGTTTAAATGTCAAAACTGTAATCATTGTAAATTTTTAGACAATACATTTTGGTAACAGCGAATGGTCTTCACGTCAGACTGAAATCAAGATTTAACTGTAATTCGAAGATGGTGGTCTATATAGCAACATGTCAAAATTGTCCTGCTTTTTATCTAGGTAAAACGGAGCATAATTTCCGTGAGAGGATTTATGAACACCAATATGTCATTAATAGAAGTAAACAAGATAATGCCTTGGTTAAACATGTTCAGTCTTATATGGATCACAAATTTAAATTTTCAGTTATAGACCAAGTGAATACAGATGTAAGGCATGGTTCAGCACCCCTACGTCTGGAAGAGTTAGAACTGTCTTGGCAAATTAGATTAAATGCTTATAATTATCCTGGGTTAAACGAAACATGTTCTATCATCAGCATCCTCAAACTTAGGAGTCTTAGGTGTTGATGGTGTGCTCCTTTTTTATAATGGGTACTACTGGTACTTAATTATTATTATTATTATTATTAGTTTAAACATTGTTTAAGTATTATTTAATAACTGTAATTATTGTACTATATATACATCTCCTAAGCTTTACTTAGGGTGAAGCATAGTGCCTAATACATTAGCACGCTTTATCAAGTTTATTGCTTTATTATAATATTTCATTAGTTTGCCAGTACAATACCAGTATACCGTTTTGTATTGACAATTTTTTGATTGCCTATTTTTGATAAATTGGCTTAGCAGCTTATCGTGCTAGGATGTTAATAGTTGAAATTAGCATTAATGTATTAGTGTTTTATATGCTCTCTCTCTCTCTCTCTATATATATATATATATATATATATATATACATACATTTAATTTTTTAAATGGGTTGGATTTCTTTAAATGAGTCATAAAGTGAATGGTTGATATGCTGTAAGAGGTGATTGGTCTAATAAGTATTAACAGTGACTATTTAAATGCATTTTTGAGATTTTTAAACAGTTTTCTGAGGAAGTTTGCTTATGATAGTAAACGAATAGCACTTCAATTTATTAAATCTTTATACTAGTTTGTTGGACTCATGTTTTCGACTGCTTTCAGTGCCTTTCTTTCTTGGTGTGTGATGGTGGGTATGTCAGAGTGACATCATGGGTTCCAGTGTGTACAATATCCACCGTGGGGTGTGGGTGCTGGGTATATTGACATTACACCATGGTACCGCTGGTACATGTCCCATGTACCATTGTATGGTGACCACTGTCACCATCAATCATACAGGTAACTGATAACACTATCCAGTCCAGTTATGCATGTTCTGTGTGCAGCCTAACTGTAACATATTGGACACACTGATAAGGTAGTTAGCACTGATAGGCCCAGGTCTCTCGGATGTGTCTCTGACTGTTATGTGTTTGTTAATATGTATATGATGGTATGTCACATTATGTATTGTCTATATACAACCGTTACATCCCCCATTACCATACTATACATGCCTGGGGATGTTCTTCATGTAACATTTAACCTGGAGCACACCTCATCCTAAATGTTGTGTGGTGTGTGCAATTAAAGCCACACACATCAGTAGCACTACATACCTAGGTAGGGGTCTAGTCCCAGTGTTGCCAAGTAAGAGTGTGCATGTATGTGCAGGGATCTACTTCAGGTTGCTGAATATACATATCCCAAGGGGTCATCTGTCCATGTGGCACAGGCAGTAACTGTTATACAGACCTGTGACATGTGTTCAACTGTACCCAGGATATGGCACATCAATGGTGTCACCACAGTGCCATACCCCTTGTGAGATATGACAGCAGACCATCCTCCTGCTGACACATGGACACCTACAACACAAATGGATAACATTATGGAGACCACAATCACTCAGTGTTACTAACAGCTATAATGCATCATGGCTGGGCAGCTACACTACATGACATGTATGCATTAAACATTACTGCTGACAACATGTTACACAGCAGTATATTGGTACACTGTAGTACAGTCACCGTGTGCATCAGAACCATATTAGCCTGTCCCTGCATCAATGTTATGGATGATAGGGATGTGACACAGGTATCATCATATGCACAGCATGTGTTGTTGGTTTGCCAGAGACCTAGGGTGGGCTATACATTTGACACCATGTGTGTGAGTGAGGGGTTTAAGTTACTGATATGGCCATCGTGATGTGGTGTGTGCAGGTATGGGATTGCTCTAGGTGTGTTTGTATTGTGTGTGGGTATGCATGCACACAATTCCGCCATGTGGCTGCCCTATACAGGTGTTTGTTGGACAGCTGCAGATCATACCTGGCAGGGTGTGTAGCTCACTGCCTCCAGCCACGGGCATGAGAACTGTGCCTGACAGGGGTTACATGAGCACATCCAGGTACAAGTCTCAATATGCTACTCTCCCCAGATGATGACATATGTCCACTGGTACTAGGTTCCTCCTGGGGCTGACCAGGGCCACGTGCACATGGCCTGCTCTGGTGTGGTGTGGACAGCATCTCCCTGCAGTGCTGAGGCTGGTACTGCCACTATGGGTGTGGCTTGGTGTCCTTGCAAGTCCACATAAACCACCAGATGTTGGTGTTGCTGGCCTACGTCCATGTGGACATCGCACCAGTCCTACCACATGCTCTAACACGGACAATCCACGGTCGAGGAGGCCCACCATCTCATCCCATCATCTATCCATGATCTCTGTATAATAACGGAGGGCACCTGCAAGATCAGAAATGTCACTTCCAACTGAAAAAGCAGCCCTCTGCAGCCTCAGACTCTGTCTTTTGTACTGTTCCATATGTGCCTGCACCTCCATGACAGCCTGAAACATGCATCTGGTATTACCAGATGTGGCACTTTTGCCAGTGGCATGATGACCAGCAGCCCTCCCACAAGCACCCCTGTACATCTGCCTATGTGGTACCCTGCCGGACATCCGGATATGGTTGCTGGGTCTAGACACATGAGCCATGGATTCTACACCATCCTGTGCACTGCCACCAACTGCCAACTGACCCCTGCTATGTCCACTGGTAATGAGGTATCTATAGGCACTGTAACTCTGTGTGGGGATGAGTTGGATAACGGGGAGATGACAAAAGATGGTGCAGGTTTGGACTCTGACAACCCCACCTGTGCTTCAACACACCTATCATCATTTCCAGTATCTGTATGGACACCAACATCAGATTGCATGCAGGAGGGGCCCTGACCCACCTCACCACCTGTGAGGGGAAAACAAGAAACGCACTTTAAGACCTGTACATCATTGCTTAACAGTGCGCACACACACACACACACACACACACACACACACACACACACACACACACACACACACACACACACACACACCCTGACATTCCACCATAATACCTTCCTGTCTCTGAGTTTACAGACTGTGCCAGGTTAATTCTCTTAAGTTCCCCATCCTGCATCACACTTGGAAACCTACACTCATTAATACCAATCATTAATGTATCATTCTTCTAATTGCCTAGACAAGTGACCACAAAACATGACCTGTTACTCCATTACCTCTGACTTGACTGGAGTTGGTTTTACAAGGACTCACTGCTGTCATCCACTGTTCACCTTGGGTTTGTCCAGACTAATGTCACCCGCTAGAGTGTCATACATAACTATTGCTCAGTAGGTACAAGATCTGTTGCTCTATTAACTTATTATGTGGACAACAATAACATTTGGTTACACTCACTGGTGTTATCTAGTAATT
The DNA here is from genome assembly GCF_019279795.1 of Protopterus annectens. Taxonomy (NCBI): domain Eukaryota; kingdom Metazoa; phylum Chordata; order Ceratodontiformes; family Protopteridae; genus Protopterus; species Protopterus annectens. Next base: position 679,943,389 of record NC_056737.1, on the reverse strand, counting down.
CCCCAATGCATCTGTAGTGCTGCATATGTGGATATTATTTCACCTGTCTGCTGATTGCAGTTTTAACAGTATACCTGGTGTCTAGTTTCCCTCCCAGTGCATGTTCCATGCTACAGACCTTATTATAATATCAGCTGTTCTGAGATTACATATCAGACAAGTATTCCTGGTGTTTCATGTGTCAGTCCATGTCCATGTACTGCATAATTCCAAAGGGAAGCCGAGACGTATAAACAACCCCACATTCACACATGTGCATACATGGACACATACACGCACATCCTGCATGCATCAACCCTCCTCCACTCCACCAGATTGCACTTACAGACAACCCCCCCCATACACACACACACACACACTTACAGGTGAAGTTGTAGAAAGATATTACACACAGACCTCCCATTACCCATCTGTCAACATGCATAACATATGGTACTCAACAGAAGGCAGTGCAGCTATAGTCAGTCCATGCTAGCAACAGTATACATGTGTGTGGTGTATGGGCTGTGTTAGTAGGTGATGCCCCTTCCCCTGGAAAACACTGCACCTATGTACACAGTATTGCTGTGCACCTGTTCAGCACCCTGCCATGCACTATGCACCATACCTCACAGGTGTACACACCATTGCTGAATGCATATTACTGTGCCAGTTATGTCTGCTCTGCTGCTCACAGCCCCTATGTGTTTGTCCGACACATACCTGTGATGATATGTAGACAGATATCATTTGTGAATGCCTGCTGTCTGATTTACAGATGTCATCATCAGTGGTGCATGCATGAGCAATATGTTACAATTACACTGACAACCATCAACACTTACCATGGTTATGGGAATTGTACACACCCTTACTGATATGATGCCCTCTTCCTTGATATACCATGGGACCACATTACTACATATGTTAACATTACATGAGCCTTACATGTGACATATGTGCTGTACAATCAAATGCAGTGTCAAACATATGTGTTAGTTGTGCTGATGCTGATTGAGATGCATACACTTCGTGGGTGCATATGTGTGCATGCCCTTATCATGATGGTTTGTTGCACCTACTGTTATGTGTACTACAGCAGTCACTATTCCTGGCAGAGGTATAATAGCATGGGCCATCTGCATTTGCCAGTATACGGTCAGTCTGCCCTACACATGTCCCCCAACTCTGTATGATTGCAAGGTCAACTCATGTGCACATCCCTTGGAGTTCACACACTGCTGTCACTTTTGCTGTGGAGTCAGGGTTATGTCTACCACAGTTCCTGACCCTGACTGTGTGCAGATACAGCCATTTGTAGCATCCTTTGGTTCCCTGCTGCAGTACACTATTGTGTCGTGATGACACCCCATCCCCACCTTCAGCCTTATTGCAGATGCTTGACAACTATGGCCTACATCTGTATGTCAATTTGCAGTGTCCCAAGCACTGAACACCGTGTAACAGTCCCAGCTAATTAATGGCAAACATACAGGTGTACACTGGCACCGGCACAGTACAGATGGGGATGGTGGGCCTGAGGTGGGGTGAGGTGTTGGTTGTGCAACACATGTATCATACATGATACTGTCTGTAGGTTTCCAATGTGGTCTTGGTACACCAGTACACATTGCAACGCATGCCTTTTGGGGACCTCTTCTGTTACGAATACACTACCTGTAGAGAAGCCTGGCTGATGTTTCCTGTGGTACAACTGTCACTTCTGATTACCCTAACCAATGGGCCACATGTTTGCAGAATCTAGGCAATTGCTGACATGGGTACTGAACAACCAGTACTTGCTAGACATTCCTGCAATGCCCTCAGTGTTGTGGCATGTTACTAGGCAGCCTGCATGACCAGTTTGCTACATGTGACATCATCTGTCTTGGATGGCCATCTGTTTATTTCCTACATCATTTCTGTCCTATACATTCTCACCACATATGACTGTCTGCACTGTTTGCCATGGTATATGCAATGGTGAGGTATGGCTACATGTCCAGCTCATGGGTGCTACCTGCTGGGTATGGGAGACCGAGATATATGTATAGAGAGAGTGAAAGCCAAAGGCAAAAAAAAAATCCAACCAGCAAACTATCCAGAACAGACATCATTCCCATAACAGGTATGTAAAGTATATATGCATGTAATTGAATGTAGTACCTGGTCCATAATAATGGGATAGATGACGTGGAATGATTTATATGTGCCATCAGGTATTGTTGTAATGATGTCCAGCTGAACAACTGCTATGGACAATAATGTCTGTCCCCATGGGTAGTGGGCCATACCCGTCACCTGTACATATCAGCACTGACTGACAAGATGTAAGCCATCATAGTGTGTGTTGTGTAATGCAAAACATTTATATTAGTGTGGCCAATAGCTGGTGTTGGAAGTAATGCCATTATGATGGGCACATGGATTCCAGAGCCCACCACTTGCAGGACAGTCAAGTTAATGTGTAATGTAGCATGCAGAAATGCCATAGGTATGTAATGGGCTTACCTGCAATCTGTCCCTATATATACCCCCTAATGTTAGGCTGTGTCCACATGTGGCACCTGTCTGTGTTGTAGCAAGGCAGAACAGTGCAGCTGTGCAGGAAGAAGAGATAGAGAGTGTGGACCTGATGTCTAAATGCACCCCATATATATATATATATATATATATATATATATATATATGTGTGTGTGTGTGTGTGTGTGTGTATGTATATATATATATATATATATATATATATATATATATATATATATATATATATATACATGTATGTCTACAGCTATAAAGACACCTATATGTGTGTGTGTGTGTGTGTGTGTATATATATATATATATATATATATATATATATATATATATATATATATATGTGTGTGTGTGTGTGTGTGTGTGTGTATACAAGTCACAATATATATCTACACACACACACACACACACACACACACACACACACACACACATATATATATATATATATATATATATGTTTACATATATACAAACACACATACACATATGTATATAAATACATGTCCCCTAGTTTTGCATCACAGTGCTGCATGCTATGTGTGAGGAAACATCACACATATCAGTACACATATATAGCAGTAAGTGTGTGCAACATGGATGGTTATGTCACATGTGAACCCCAAGTTGGGACCACATTGCCCTTGTTTGTGAAGGTGGGATTGGGAATTTGGGGAAGGATAGCCGGTATATATGTGGAGGTCGGTTGGGTTGGAAGATAGAGAAGACAGCCTACAGGGGTGATATATGGCACATGTGGTGGGTAAACACCCTGGATGTGGAGTGTCATCTACGATGTGGAAGCCCCTTGAACCCCCATATGGAAACAATGGGAACAAGGCCCCCAACCATTGCCAGTCACAACATCAGCTTCATGGCCCTGAAGGTGCCTGGGCTGGAGGCTGAGCAGCATGGATTTTGTAGGTGATGCACATGATCAGCTGATGGCTTCTGCACCAGTCAGTGTCCTCCACTTGCTACCTGCATGCAGCATGCTGTGTAGTGCTTCCAATTACCACTGTCACGGCAACCCACTACTATAAATCCCTACATCATGTGGGCATGGTCCCTTTACCTTTCTTGTATGGAGGACATCCTTCCTGTGTGTGGACAGCAGTGTTACAGACAGCAGGTAGCAATACCTCTTAGAAGAAGAATTGCAGACTCAGGCCAGCTACATATTTGTATAAGGTTCCAGAACTACAGTCAAAGTGTGAGTAGTGTTGTTATATGCATTGTATAGCACCAGTGTTACAGTTTTTGTCTGTACATACTAATTTAACATGGAATGCAGTCTGTCTGCATAGCTCTCAACTGTGGGCCTATCCACATGATAGCCAGAGGTGTGCCTGTTATGTTTTGTCTGTCCACCACACAGGTCTTGTGTCAGATATATCACTGGCATTGTGTGTGTTGAGTGCTATCAGTACATGGCTACATCCATTTGTGTTTCTGACTTCATATTCCTGACTAAGGGTATGCAGCAGACTATCATGTAACACCAGCACCTTACTCAATGTATGGCAACACTATTTCACATATGTACCTCTGTTCTGGCCTCTGGCCTCCACCTACATACCAGGCTTTGTCCATATGACATGCAGTAAGGGGTTGTTATGTAGTGACTTGTGATTATGTCATGCTGCCATTCCTAACATCATTCCAGTGCTGTTGTGGCCCCCACACATATTGTGGGGTAGGTCTCATATATATGTGGGCTTCAGCTGCACAAAATATGTGTGCCCTTCTGCAGTACAGAGGTCAGCGTATGTAACAGTGTTATATGCCCCTGTAAGTCAGTCTATGGGGGAGGGGTATGCACCATATATAACCTAGGCTGTTATAACATGTGAGGGATATCGGTAGTAAGGCGTCTTAAGGTATATGACTGTACATTACCATACATTTCACCTTGGGAACATTGGTGGCGTAGTGCTTACTGCCATACAGACTGTTCTGTTTGTCAGTGTGATTGTGATGTTTTTAGTTATGCATTGTTATGTAACAGATACATCCCATTGTGTTAACTTAAGTCTTTTCCCCCTAGGGATTGAGTACAGAGTGTAATTTGAGGGTGCTGGACTACACATCTGCATTAGTTACTGTTCATTGATTGTTATCTTCTGACCCAGTCTGTCTTTACTGTTGTACTAATTAAAGGCCTTGGCCTGGATAGCGACATATGTTACGCTTTCAGATGACTGAAAAAAAGGATCTGCTTGAGAGTTGCATTAATCAGTTAGTATGTATTTCAAAGTCTTAACAGCTATATGACATGGCATATACAACTGTAATAGTACACATATAAAACTTTCTTATATATGCAAACCTATGTGTGGTGTCATATCCTTTGACTTCTCTGTGGGTATATGTTTCAGGCAACAATTGTCTTTTGTATAAGTGACTCATACACTGTCCACTTGAAAAGGTGGCAACTGTAGGAATACTGGCGGTTCAATATGCTGTGCACTTTCTAAATATGCATCTTCCCATACATATCTATGTGTGTGTGTATGTGTAGTTACATATATGTATATATATATATATATATATATATATATATATATATATATATATATATATATATATATATATATATATATGTATCTGCATATATCTGTGTGTGTATATGTATCTTTGGAATGTTTAATGCTTCCACATTGTACATTCCCTATAGTAGCCAGACTTTACTGCATGATATGCTATTGATACCATCCTGACATCATAGCGGTGGGATAGATTACTGTTAATGTCTTGTGGCCATGTTGTGTAGGGTCCTGGGTATGGGACTTGCAGCAGTTGGTATTGTGTTGCAGGGCAGATCTGTTTGGCTGTGGGGAGGGGGTGATATAGATGCTTACAAGATGTATTTAGCTTGGTCTCCCTCACCCTCATTAACGGTGCCTTTGGTCATATATGTATTTGTTATGTTATCTGTTATATCTATAGATATATATCTGTATATGCATATATATATATATATATATATATATATATATATATATATATATATATATATATATATATATATATATATATATATATATATATATATATATATATATATATATATATATATATATATACAGAGAGAGAGAGATAGATATAAATATATATACACACACATACATCTACATGTATAAATACATTTCCTGTACTGTTGAATGACTATGACTGTGCTGGATGATATGTTTGTGAAAACATCAGGGATATGTATATCTCACATGGATTAGTGGTAAATCACTTTGGCTATGGTGCGCAGGATCCTGGGTTCGAGACTTGTAAAGGCTGCTTATTTTATTGCTGTGCAGAATAAGGGCCATTGGATACAGAGTGATTAAGGTACTTATAGGTTCATAGGTGGGTACTAGGCTATTGGCCCTAAGGCCTATACAAGCCTAGCCATAACAAATTCCTGGCTATTTCTTCTCACACTATTTACTTCCCTGGACCCCTGTCTAGCAGGGTGACTGATGTGATCCCCGGGGTGATTTTCCTTTCTCCCATCCAATCACCAAGGTTCCTTTTGAAGAGGGCCAAAGAGGTGCTCTGCTTGACAGTGTATGGGCAGTCTATTCCAGAGTCTGGGGAGTCTCTGGGTCAGGAACCTATCCCTCCAGCATGTTTTGTTTATTGTGATGACAAGGTTTAGATCCCTGGAGCATGTGGCTCTGAGGGATTGGAATTTCTTTAAGTGTAGCATGTTCAACAGCTCTGGGTTTGACATGGCCTTGTATGTTAAGCAGAAATCGCCTCTGAGTAGACGATATGCGGAGTATAGCTGGAGTATTTTAAGGTGGTCAGCATAGGGCATCTGCTTTAGGCCTGTAATTCTTTTAGTGAGGTATTTCTGCAGCCTTTCCAGTTGTTGCAGATGTCTTGAGCAGTACATACCAAACGTAGGGTTGTACTCTATGATGGGTGAGTACAGTGGGACAATGACCTCCTTTTTTCTGGATGAAAAGCCCTTAGTGATGAGGTGTGCCACATAGAAGGATTTCCTGACTGTTGTGGTGATGTGGTTATCGAAGGTGAGACCACTGTCCACCTGTGTTCCTAAGTCTCTTATTACACTTTCGGTATTTAGTGTACTACCACCTATGTGGTAATTCATGGGTACATGGATTTTCCCAAAGGGGATAACTATACACTTCTTGGCATTGAGCTTGAGCCCATGACTCTGGCACCAAGCATCCATTTCTGTAAGGCCCTTTTGTAGAATATCCACATCATTTGGGGATTTAATAATGGCTCTCAGTTTGCAGTCATCTGCGAACTTTGTTAGCCAGAGTCCCTCAGTCTTGGTCAGTACTTCAGAGAAGTAAATGCCAAACAAAAGTAGTCACAGGACTGAACCCTGAGGTACTCCACTTGTCACTTGTCTGGAGCTGGATTTGGTGTCAGCTACTTTTACAGTGTGGGTTCTGTCAGTAAGCCAGTTGGCAACCCATCAAGTGACATAGGGATTTATGCCCAGCTTAGTAAGTTTATCTATGATTCCAGAATGGGGGATGGTGTCAAAGGCCTTGGCAAGGTCAAGATAGGTTGTGTGGACTGCCTTACCCTCATCCATGGCTCTGGAGACTGATTTAAAGAAGTCAGTCAGGTTCAGGAGACATGATTGGCCCTTCACAAACCCAAACTGGGTGGGGTACAGTGTTTGAAGGTTGCCAATGTCTTTGTTTATAAGTTCCATGATAATACTTTCCATGGCCTTGAAGATCAGGCTCATCAGACTGATGGGATGGTAGTTCTCAGGATCCAAGGTGGATGCCTCCTTGTGGAGTGGGATAACTGTAGCTGTACGCCATTCAGTGGGTATGAAGCCTGAGGTGAGGCTATGATTAAACATGACACTTAGCTCAGGTGCCAGTTCATTTTGTAGTCCATGTAGTACACAGCCCAGGATGTCGTCTGGTCCCACGGATGCTGTATTCTTAGCTTTGGAGAGTGCGGTTTTTACTTGTGTGGCCATGATTACTGGAATTTGGCAATCTTTCTGTATTGAAATGGGCCCTTTAGGGGATGTGAGGGGGGTGAAGTTGGCACTGAATCAATTTGCCAGGCTACTGGCAATGTCCTTGGGATCATTATATTTAGTGCCATTCTGTTGTAACTCAGAGCAAATCTGAGCATTGCCATTTAGATTCTTGACATAGCTATAGAATGCCTTCTGGTTGTCTTTGGAATCTTTGGCAATTTTATTTTCGTAACTAGCTTTGGAGGATTTTATGAGGGATCTCAGCTTCTTACTGAAGCTGGAAAGGGACTTTTTTTTCATCCTGGGATCTTCCTCTTTTCCACAACAGTTTCTTCCTTCTGATGTATAGTTTGTTTATGACAGGGGACCAACAGATTGGCTTCCCTTTTTGGAGGAGAGTGTCTTGGTTCTATTTGGGATGGCACGATTTATGCATGAGTGGATGTACTCGTACAGTGCTTTAGTGTAGGATTCAGCAATTAAACTTTCAGTTCCCGTCTTCATGGGTGTCATGAAGTTTGTCACTTCTGACTTGAGTAGCATGAAGTTGGCCTTGGAGAAGTTTTTATGGATGTTTCCTTACTGGGGGGAGGTGGGGGGGTGGGTGGGATGTGGATGTCAATGGTGATTAGCTTATGGTCAGACCTAACCAATGAGAAGGTGACCACTGGTGTGGAGCATCAATTTCCCATGTTGGTAATGACCAGGTTGAGGATATTGGAGCCCCTGGTGGGACTATTGATTAGTTGATCCAGGGCATTGGAATTTATGAATTCCAAGAACCGTTGGGCAAAGGTGTTGGTACATGAGTAGTTTTCCCAGTTAATGGCAGGGTAGTTGAAATCACCCAATATTAGGGTGTTTGGTTGCATCTTAATATTTTCCAGTATGTTTAGAAAGGTACAACTAATAAAACCAAGCCAACAGCTCCAAGTATTTTCCATGTTTAGTAAAATGAAGTAAAACCAAGGTAAGCACTTCCAGCTGTAACACCAGCCTTCATCAGACCTGATGATGAAATGCATAACATTTTTCTTCCTGAAATAGATATTTGGAGGCATTTCTTGGATGACTGTTGGATGATTTGGAGAGGGGGTGTTGAATACCTGATGGAATTTTTAGAATATCTAAATGAGAACCGGTGGGGGATTGAATTCATTGTCACATATTAAATTACAGAGATTAACTTTTTGGATGTTAGGATTTTGCGCTAATTGGATGACACTTTGAGTAGTTCAGTTTATAGGAAGTATCCACAGTATAACAACTTACTGTATGCAATCAGTCTCCATCATAGGCACACTATCGATAACATACCAAAAATCACAATTTCTAAGAATAAGGAGAATTTGTTCCTTGGACAGTGATTTTCAGCTTGCCCAACAATAACTTGTGGCTAGTTTTTTGAATAGGGGATATAGGACATAGGATGTGCATTGAGCCAGTGTTTGGGCTGCCAATTGTGACAGATTAAATTTGATGAAATACAAAGAGAAAAGGGCCTGATCTAAATTCATGAGGTTTATTACGACATTTGGCAATAATATTAATTTATTAAAAAATGTAATCAACAAACATTGGACATACTAAAAGCCAATGAGGAATTGGGCCCAGTTTTGTCGGATAGTTGCCAGTTTTCTTTTAGAAGGGGCAAAACATTAACATCTCCTTTTTCCCATTATAAAAGGATATCAGCAAGCTACCAAGACAAACAACAGTTGACCATTACGGGGGATAGACTTATTGGATCTTACCAGTGTGGCCATTGTAGGTTTTGTAAATACATGTTTAAGACTACAATCTTTAGCAGTAAAAATACTGGCCGAATGTTTGATATAACATTTTTTGGCAACTGTAGTCAGAATTGGGTGGTATATCTGGCGATTTGTCAATGTTCTGCTTTTTACATAGGGCAGACTTCTAGACAGTTGAGACACGTATTTCAGAACATCTTAGTGACATATGTCACAATAGACTTATGAATGCCCTTTATAGACATTGTCAGACGCATACAACAGCCAGTTTTAAATTCATTATTATTGATCAGGTTAGAGGCAATAGGCTATTCAAACACGGTTGGCATTCCATTTTAACAAATAAAGAAAGAAAATGGATTATTAAACTGGGAGTGCTATTTTATCCAGGACTCAGTGATAAATTATGAATAGTAAACTTAATGTAAAATTCCAAGTAAGAAATGGGAAATATGTGGATATATTTTATTTTGTTACTATATTATATGATAGATGACAATTTCTTGTATATTTCTGGGTGTGCATTTTATTAAGGAAGTGTGATAAGGTGTGACATTATAATTTCTTGTATATTTCTTGGTGATTATCTTATTAGGGAAGTGATGTCATAAGGAGGGATATGGATGTTATAAATGGATTATGGGGCATGATTGTTTCATCACTGAAGAAGGCATGGTGCCGGAACCGGTCTGGAACTAAGATGAAATAAATGTATTATTTCCATGGAGTCCCTGGTGATGGCTTTTTTCTTTTGTATATGGTTGGATCTGTTTATGTCCTGCACCAGTCGTACTTGCTAGCTGTATTTGGCTAGTGTTAGTTGCACCTGGAGAATTTTGGATGCATTGTATTGGGCAACTAGCCTGGAGGTGTGAATATCCTTGGTGAATATGGACACTCCTCCACCTTTAGTGTTTTGGTCCTGGTTTGGTGGCCAAAAAGTGTGATAAGAGTTGTAGCCTGTTATTGCAGGGGTGCTCTCTGGAGCCTTGAACCAGGTCTCAGTTACTGCACAGATATTGATGTTCTCCAATTTTTAGGAGTGCCTCGAGAGAGTGCATTTTGAGGTTTAGACTTCTAGCATTGGGTAACATTACCTTCAGATTTTGCATACTTGTACTTGTTACGATGGTGGTTTTGTCCTTTGAGCCTTGCCTAAAAAAGGCACTATAGGGGTGGCAAGAGCCTTAGCCAGTAACCTGAATCCCAGAGGCGACAGGTGCAGACCATCTCTGGCAAAGCATTGTGGTTTGTCGGTCATTTCGTCCCAGGCAGACAGATACTGGATCCCCTTTGAATGATACCAGAAGCTTAGCCAATTGCTGAAGTCAATCATTTTGTCCTTATACTGTGGTATCATTCTGGCCGAAGGCAGGATGCCACTCAGGGCTAGGGTCATACCTGCCTGGGCCACATGATCCAAGAGCTCTTCCATGTATCTTTTTATGTAGTCCAGGGAGGTATGTTGCAAGTCATTCACTCCAACATGGACAATGACAGAGTCATATTTGTACTTGTGGAGTGACTTGAGTACATGCATTATGTGGCAGATCCTGGCACTCGACAGGCAGCTGACTGTAATTTTCTCCTTGTTCAGCCTGGTGAGTGGGACATCAGTGTGCCAGACTATAGAGTTACCTATGACTAAAGTGTTGGGTACGTTGTCTTGCCTTAGGGGCTGTTGTTGGGTGGGACACTGGTGCTGTGAGCTATGTGATACTTTGGTTGTGATTGGTGTTTGTTTGTGTTTCAGCTTCAGAGGTACTTGTTGCTTGGGCAGGTTAATGTTAAGGGCTTCTGCGTATGTGGGTTTAGTGTTGTTATGTGTGGTTGTTGGTAGTGAGGGTTTTGAAGGGCTATGTGTTGCTTGAGGTGTAGTGCAGGTGTTAACCTTCCCCTCTTGATTGTCTAGTACAATCTTGGCTGGAGAGAGCTATGCTTCCAGTTTCGCTATGTAAGTGCATCTCTCGCAGGTTGTAGTGTTGGGTGGTAGGAGGAGAGGGTTGTCTGTGTACATGAAGCAATTGCTGCATTGCCCCAGTATACCCAGATTCACAAGGTGGACAGGAGAAATCACAGAAAGCTGACCTTTGGACATGCCTGTTTAGCTGTTTTTTTTTCTTTTTTTTGTAAAGTACAAGAGCTGTTTTCCCTTGCCTTGGCAAGGTACTTTACAATGATAGTCTGTTTAGTGCCTACAATTAATTTCTCCTTATTAACAAGGAGAGTTGAGTGCTTGTATCAGTTTAAGGCTTCCTAGTGCTTTCCAGCAGGTTTTAGAGCAAGTGCTAATCACAGGGACTCCAACCTGAAAGAGTCAGGAATCAATGCACTCTGCTCCTACTCTCACCAGGATCAGAATATAAGCACAGATTCCAAGCTGTCATCTATACAGCAGTTATTAAGCTTTCTGGTGATCAGCAGTCTCCAGGAAATAATGTAACTGCACTTCTTCTCTCACCAGGAGAAAACAGAAGCACTAATCCCATGATGACTACTGAAAGGCAGAATGTGGGCTCTCCAATAACTGGTGGTCTTGCAATAGATGCTTAAAGGTAATATGAAAAAAATGTTTTATCCTAAGCACTTCAGTGTGCACTAGAGGAATTAGATGTGAAAGTACATAAGTTAAGTTTTACCTGTCTAAAACGTTAAGTTTTAATGGAGAGTCACTATTTTTAAAACAGCAAGATAAATTGAAATGGGGGTGGTCACTTTTGTACTCCGGTACTATGGAATAGAGTAGGATTGCCAATAAATTTAAATAGTTGAATGGGAATGATTTCACAAAATGATAATTTTGTGCTTACTCACACAAGCCAGTAAAAGCAGAGAGGGAATGAGATATACGGTCAAATTAACATAAGGGACAGGCAATTAGAAAGGCAGTGGTGTTTAAGAACAAACAGTAACTGGGTGGGAGGGTGGGAAATTTATTTCTGCCTGACTCACAAGAGACATAGCTGTGGTCTCTTTTCAAGTTTTAATATGCAGCTCAAAGCATAATACAAGTAAAACACAAGGTAAAGAAAACAAATCACAGTATTCAAAATAGAAAAAGGCAATAAAGTAAGACAAAATACAACAAATAAAAAGCAAACTAACCTTTCCCTCCCAGCAAAGTGTAGCAGATTCTGGGTGAGCCTTTCTAGTAAAGCTCTGAAATGTTTTATTTTACCCCTTAAATAGAAGGTTTAGTTCCTAGCTCCACACCCTCAGTTCACAGATGATTAACCTTAGCTAACAGTGATGAGTAATACCTTATTATTCAGAGCAACTGCAACACTAACAATGCCATACAATGCCAGAGTAAACAGTGCCAGTCCAGGATTTCAATCTTTTATTTCTAGGCACAGTTTTCTTATCTGACAGACCTGTGGGGAGAATGTTTGTTAGCACTACCTGAGTGTTGCCAAACATATTACCAGATTCCACATTATTATTATTATGCACACATATCTCACTCTGTTACTGCATGCACTCTGGTCACAGCTTCACAACATGGGGGTGAAGATGGGACATACTTTGCTTATTACTCTCATAACATTTTGGGGAGTTGCTAGAGTGACAGGTTTCTTCTTACAGATGTACGATAATCAGTTGTATGTTATTATTTGCTGCCTAAACATCTGCCATCATCCCACTGATTTGCCAAGGGGACAGGGTGACAGGCAGCGGATATGGGCCAATTAACTGGACATTCTGGACATATCTGTACAGTTGTGGGGTGTGATTCTGCATACAGCTTACTACCACTCCCAGGATTCAAACAATGGCTGTGTGTGCTAAAAATACAATAGTTCACATCTCAGTTGAGTGTGGTATTTGATTATGTTGTCTATCTTTTCACTGTTTTCTGTCTAAGTCTCTCTCAGTTGTACAATATGAACTCTTGTGATTATGACTGTCATATACAGACATTCCTACACATTTTATTTATGTAGTACAGTGTGGGTACCAGTGCTTAATACAACAGTACTATTAAGAGATTGCAACACTACATTACCATATGATACCAGAGTAAACACAGACAGTCCGGAAGTTAGACCTTTATTGTCAGGCTGTTAACCTTTTATTTACATACAACCTATATGAGACTCTTCCTGCCATATTGGTTGGTGTATTCAGTACATGCCTTAAACAATACAGGTTTTATACTGGCAATTAACTTTTTACTACTTTTAGATTTATTTTTTATGACAGTACATGCAAGAGTACTACTAACCTGCCTCGTGACACAACCTCTGCAATCTACAGGCATGGGCTTCCTGGTCTACAGCCCACTCATCTGCCACTGTCAAAGACATAAGAGGAATATTTAGTCATACCCTTCCATAATAATACATGAGCTGGCAATTATTAAACAGGTAGTGGACTGATACTTGCACACAGCTGGGACATCCCCCCGTCTGCCTAGCCTCTTAGATCCACTGATCCAAGAGCTCCCTGTTTTTCTACTTCAGGTCAGCATAGTGATGCCTGGCCTGCTCACCAGTTTGAGATATGCCAGTGGCATTGGTGAGGTCATGGGTGAGATGGTCCCAGGCTTCTGCTTTATATTTGTAACCCTGTTACTGGCCCTACAACAGTCTCTGGTCATGGACTTTAACTAGGAGTCCTGCCATGACTATGGACTCCTTGATGCCCCAGCACTGCAGGGCTGTGCAAAGCTTAGCATTGCTTGATTTTTAATTTGCATACTACTTGCTGTTTGGCATTGATTTATTATTCATTACATGTTATATATATATTTGGTATTCATGATTCATATGTATGTACACTGTATGGGGTCCTTGTGTTTATTAGGGGATTTCAACACCTTATTACAATGACACCTCACATCTTGACTTAATGCAGTACTCCAGTTCACATATTTATGTTATGTAGTAGGTTATACAACATAAAACTTTATATAGATTCCTTTCACATGTTAAGTTTAATATTCCTATAGTGAGGATCTGTTTGGTGATACCTCAATCTTATGTACTGCTGTGATGGCTTACTGGTTAACTACTATAGTGTACAGGGTTCTGGATTCAAGACCTGCAAGGGCTGTTTATTTTGTTGCTGGGAAAAACAGTGGCTGTTGCATACAGAGTGATTAAGGCACTGTTAAGCAACTGTAAGTGGGTTTGCATGACGGTAAGCAATGCTAACTTCTGGTTATATATGTTTACAGAGAGTTAGCTTCAATGTTGCTTAACCTATGCGTGCATTGCTTACCCCTGTGCAAATGGGATTAAACCCACTTACTACTGCTGAAATATGCTTACTCCCACTTGTTACTGCTTAATAGTGCTTACTCCCACTTACACCTGCACTCATTTAGAGAGAAATGTAACATGGTTCTTGGGAAGGTGGTGGATTTGGACACTCTATGGATTTATCATTCATTACACATTATACCTTCGATTTGTATCTCTGATTCATGTGTACATATACTGTATGGGGCACGTGTGTTTACCTGTGGATTTTACAACATTATTACAATGACACCTCACATTTGCATTTAATGCAGTACTCCAGTTCACAAATATATGTCATTTAGTAGGTTATGCAACAAAAAATATTGTTCATAAAGTGATTTGACATGGAGTGGGACTCGAACCGGGAACGACTGCTCGTAAGGTGAATGCTCTGACCACTACACTATTGCATTACTGTTTCATTTGCATATATCTTGATATTTATCATCTTGTGCTATTTAAGCTGCAATATACGTAGCTACGGTTACATTTTATCTGTTTGATAAAATAAATAAATTGTTTACATTATGATATTTTAAATATTGCTCATAAACTTGGGGGGGGTTGCTGGTTGTATGTAACCCCCTATGAGTGGTCTTGCTCACTGTACTAGCTAAACTGCAGTATTTGACTGCAGGGGTGTGTATATTGTGAAAGCTCTGCTCTCAGACACACCCCCTGCACTCATCCATGCTCCATGTCCGTTTAGGAGCACAGGCAGCGCACCTTCATTAATATGCATGGCATGCTGCCATGCTGCTCCTAAACGGTCACTTCAATGCAGGACTAAGCTAGTCCTGCATGGAAGATTACTTAATCTAGGGGCATGTCTCTATCAATTTTATCTTCAAACTATAGAAATATAATTGTAAATCTATACATCTTCAACCTCTTTTCCCCTTTTCTGCACATGTGTCACATCAACAGTGACAGTCATTTAAAAAACATAATATTGATAGCAAAAATATCTAAACACAAAATATCAATGAAGTTGAAGTTGTACTAGGGTTTTTGCCCTTTCCCCACTGTTGTGTGACCCTGGAGTTGGTACATACATATACACATGTATATATAATTAGCGGGGGGGGGTACAACCCTCCCCACATGGGAGGGGGTCCTTGCTGCAAACACATAGGTCTTGGATGTTGTTAGATTCTGTGAATATTTTTGTTTAGATATTTTTGAATTTAGATATTATGCTGTTTAGATTTCTTTATGTATACACGCGTGCGCACACACACACACACACACACACACACACACACACACACACACACACACACACACACACACACACACACACACACAGACACACACACATATGTATGTGCATGTGTGTATGTTTGTGTACTTTTAATTGTTAACATGGGTAGTGCACTTAAGAACAATTTCATACACAGCCTTTAAATACATAGACATAAGAACTAAAATCACAAAATATTTATGTTGCAATTTACATATCAAAAAAGGTGATGAATAGAGAGAAATACTAAATATGACAAATCTTCAGCAATAAGAAATTAACCTCAATTGTCTGAAAAAGTAAAAAGGGAGGGCCAAAAAGGCTTAAAAGAAGAAGTGACAGGAAGGCGTTGAAGGTTGTAACCTTTATTTCAGTCAATATAACTATATTTTTTGGCAGTGGTGTTCACTTTGTTGATACAGGGTTATGAACTGACATATTTTGTTGGAAAGAATTTCCAGTGTATTAGTGTTTTTTGGGTTTTTTTTTTTTTTTTGTTAGAAGCAGCTGCTATTAAGGACAGGTCATATTCAAGTTATAAAAACAGAATTTGTTTACCTGTAGCATTCCTCTCTGCTAAGTGAAGATGGATAGAAGTCTTTCTGGCTTAAAACAATAGTTAATCTTTTGTCTTATTTTTTTCAGTGTGGGGATGAATAGTTAGTGACTGGTCCAGCCGAATGCCAAGGAATTACAATAATGTAGTTGTTTCAATTGACAGACGAGAGGATTAAGGCTTTACAATGTTAATGTTAAATCTTGTAACCCAAGGTAATAGAGTTTGATACCTTCCACCTCTATTTGCCTAGAAAGAAGTCTTTTAACCATGCAGTACTCCCAGGTCACCCATGAAAAGGGATACTTGGGTCTAATGTGCTTATCTGAATAGTGGAAAATATGTAAGGTCATTGGGACGTTTGTTATTGAACATAAAAAAGATTAGAGTAGTAGAATAAAACTTCCTGTGACATCTTTAAATAAGGGCAAAGTTGTAAGATGGCTGCACCTATTTTTATGTCAAAATTCTCCAGGAAAGGAGGCCCTGAATCCAGCTGGAGCCATGATGACTGATAGCTAGAGCATCTCTTATTTTGCCTCCTATTTTGACCAATCCCTCAGAAAATGTATGCTTTTTTAGTAAATCACTGAAGATTAAAGTCATTCAAAAAATGCCAGACATTAGAATTTCTTGCTTCTCACTTCTTTTTGTTCAGCAAATACATGTTGACGCAACACCTTTTGTGTTTTTAAAATTTTTTAAGGGAACCAGAGTAAAGTTTAAAAACTGTCTTTTACTGTGAGCCCTTGCCTCACCCTCCCAACCCATGTTTTAGCTTAATCATACTTTTCAAATTCTTAGTGCAAGTAATCTGGACAAAGCTTGTCAAAATGGGGGGACAAAGGCCCAAAAATAGGGACATATTTTAAATATTGCTCATAAATTTAGAAAGTTGCTAGAGTAACAGTGTTGGTATTATCATACATTTTCTGAAGGATTTGAAGTCTGAAACTCAAATGTATGTCATTATTTAGTGACTTCAATCCTCAGATCACCCTAGTGATTTGCCAGAAACCCACAAATTTTATAAGGATTACATCAAACCTATGAGGCAAAAATCTGGACATTCTGTGAAAATCTGGACAGTTGAGACATATGGAACATAGAAGTTAGAGATATCAGAGGAACCGTTAAGACATCAAAACTCTTTATTTAAAGGTAATTTATTAGTGGGAAATAATCAATTTCAATCAAGTTACTGTATTTACTGCGGGTTACTTATAATTCTTTTCTTATGCAAGGCTAAACTTTATTTTTCTAAAACCAGCTAATGAGTTTCAAGAGTTTGTTCTCAGTTGAAGTTAATCATGCTGTTTTCAGTGTGTTAGAATAAAGCCTAAAACTAGCATAATTAGAAATGCTTTATTTAACTCAATAAGGAGGGAAGTAAAGTTCCCTTGTATATATATTTCTGGCATCCATTTGAAAGCAAATTCTACTACAACACCAATATTTCTCATCACAGCATTCCAGATTTATTTGCTCTAAATTCATTCTGTTTAGTACCTTAAACTTATTTGTCTTTGTACTGGCTATATTAATATGGCAGTGGTAGATTCCTTCCAAAAAGAAGGAACACCTGGTACATTACTCTCAGGTTATGCAAAAATACATTTTTAAAACTAAGGTGCTCATATTGACTTTTAATTAAGTGCCTTGAATGAGAAATGTAATGTAAGACCAGTTAATCCTGAGGGGAGGGATTGTATTCTTGCTTGCAACCTTTTATTCATGCTGGCATAATATGTTCGCTCTAAAACATATTCTGTGTGCACAAGTATGGGGATACTCTTATTTATTAATTTATGTTTGGTGGGCTGGTCTATTGACCATGTTCTCACCTGACCCAGGGCACATAGAACATTGACAGCCCAATGCAATTTTGAAAGTATGCCAAATAATTACACAGTATATGAACAGATAAAGAATCATTTTATGGTGATATCAAAATAATAATTATGTGACACAATTTGAGCATTGTATGGTGACATTATAGGTATGGACTTCTACTACAACCATCTGGAGGGAAGATTACAATCAGGCATAAAAATGGCATAAAAATATACTTAAAGACATGTATTCCATTAAAGAAAGCTATACATGGAACAACTGTAAAAAAACAAACAGTATTACTTGCTGAGTGATTTGTTAACAATGGGCTTGTGAGATATGATTGCATTATGGTCATAGAAGATTAGACATTAAGCAAACATATATTTTGATTGGCAATGTACTTATGTAGTGATTTTTTTGTAATTTTTGTAGCTTGGTTCGAGATCTGATTTCTGCAGGTAGGTGGTTCCTGATCCTAGCCAAGTGGAGTCTTTTTTCCTGTTGAAGTTTTGAATTGGGGTAGACAAATAAGATGCCATTGTTGTGGTTACATCTTGGGGAGTATGATTGTTTTCCTGCAGGGAGTTGTTTTTCTTTTTCATGATGGCAGGTGGCATCTTAGTTTTAAGACCTTGAATAGAAGGCAACTAAAAAGGAGTGCTGCCCTATCATTTACAAGTTGCCATTTAAATCTCATAATACGTTCACGGTAATGGGAGTGAGAATATGTTAATAGTGCACATCTGAAAATCTCATTTTCAGCAATTTAATCATCATTTTAAATTTCAGTATTTTAAGGTGATTGTAGAGTCAGCAGGGTTAAGTCTTATTCAAGTCGGTGGAGCAGTACGTGTTTAGCTACTGCATTTGTAGTTATCGGAGATAAAAGATGTAGGATCTTGTATAAAGTTTGAGTTGTGGTAAAATTTTGTCACTAAATTTATCCATGTGCAAGCTGAATGTTAGAAAGGGTTATAGAGTAATGCCTAAGTATTTGATTCTGTAACATTAGAGATAACTTTAACTTGTGTGACTTTAAGCCAGAAATGTGATAAGCTTAATACTTTTTGGGAGAGTTGAACTTTATTACACCATTTTTCAGGCTAATTGGGAGCTTATTTTTAGTTGATCATTGCAATTGTTTGGTAAAAGTGTTCTGTAGTTATCAATGTAATTCAATTATTTGACTTGTTGGCTTCTAAGAGTGAAATGGGATCAAAAATAGAGTGAGTTCCAGAGAAGGTATATGATGGCTTTGTACCATGCACTTTGGGTTAATCCTTTCTTTTACTGATACAGCTGTGTAAGGAAATGATTCACGGATGGAAGTAGAGACTGTTATAGCTGTAACACAGAGAACAGCTTCACAGTACAGCTCGCATTTGCCTTCTTTGCAGGGATTTATTAAAATTACATCTGAGTTTACAATTGTAAATAAATGCACTTTTCTCATATATGCTCTAGCTCTTTGATGAGTATCTACACATTTTCTGCAGTTGCATGTGACTAATTATGCTTTATCTTTTGATATTATGCAAACTCTTCCTGCATAAATCTCTAGTACAAGCTTCATAAGTCAGTCCTATGTATTCAACAGACAACAAATTTGCAACGTCTACAACAGATTAAGAATTCCTCATTTGTCTGCATTACAGATGTTTGTACTGGTAACACCTGCAGTAGCAAACAATCCCCAGGATTCAGCAAGCTCTGCATGGTGTGCAGGAATGATGCAGGAGCTGCTGGAGGAAATATGGCTGCCGAGAGATCCAGGAACTAACAACCAGGATGTGCACCGGCACTCCTGCACTATTCTTGCACAGACACAACTCCTGTATGCAAATTACCCGATTTTCAGGTGAAAACCATGCAAATGAGGTGAATTTGCAATCCAGGAAGCTGGCAGCTGGCCGTGCAGGACTAATGTAGTAACAGAGTACATTTCTGCAAACTACAAAATGGAGCCATGACAGCTCCAAATAAAGGGTGTATATAACGTGTAAAGCATGCCAATGGCGAAATATATGGCCATTGACATGGAAAACAGTTATGAAAATAAAAGAAAAATAACTTTTTTTTTGGGCCAATTTTGGCCGTTTAAGCATAGGGCAGCAGAGCCCAAATGGGATCAGCCCGAAAAAAAAAAAAAACTTGAAAAAAGCATTCTAGCCAAAATCATAATTTCACCATTATACTCAATGGCAGGCAGAAGACAACATGGCCAGTGAATAGTGGTTAGTAAGGGGTAAGGCTCAGTGTCAGACTTGTAACTAGGCATTAGCAGGCAATCTTATGCAAATGAGGGGAATTATACTGAATCCCAGATTCCACCTCATGGCTAGCCTGCACCCAACCATGTAGCTGCAGGAAGACCATGGTGTAAGCCTAAGAGCTAGCTGACATCATAGAGGGGTGTGTCAGGCACACTGTAAGCTTATTGAAGCCCTGTGACTTGAGTTTGCCCTTAGCTTAGCAGAGCTAAGCAAGGGGGTGTGTCTGAAGCTGCCAAGCACTCTTTACATTGCCTAAGTGGGTATGCATGCCCTGCACCATGTTTTAAACAAAAAAAAACCTCAAGTAAACCAGGAAATAGCAGCTCCATGCACATCTGAGAACTGTGTTTGTGCAGTGCGCCCCTGGGTTTAAACAGGAAGGCAATGGGAAGGGAAAACCGCATTAGGAAGGTAATCAAGGAGAACTAGCATAGCTGTCAGGTGAAATGTATCAGAATCAGCCAATTACACAGGCAGCAGCCCAGCCCAGCTCAGCACACTACTATAAACTATGCAAATCCCTTCCACTCTAGTTTTTCCCACAAAATCTACACCACCGGTGTACACAAGTGGGGAAATTTTACCTAACAAAAGCAAGAAAATGATAGGGATCGCATTAGCTCTCATAAATCAACATGTGGAAGAGGCTGAGGGTGGTGAGGATAAGAATGCTGATGACCAACCCACAGTAAGAAGAAGGAGAAGAGTGTACAGACCCAGAATAACCTACTGGGGGCTACATGAGCTGGAGATAATGGAGCGCTATAGGGTGGACAGGGACCTCCTACAGCAAATTGTTGAGTTGTGCCGGCCATGCCTCACACATACAACTAACAGAGGGAAACCCATCCCAGTGGATACCAAGGTATGTGTAGGCCCAAGAATATTAGCCACAAGTACCTTCCAAAGGCCAGTTGGGGCTATCATGGGGATCTCACAGGCATCAGCATCCAGGGGTACTCCACCAGTTCCTGGATGCCATGTCAGCACATGCCGGTGAGCACGTATATTTACACAAGAGTCATGAGGCGTAGACCAGCAATATGCATCTCTTCCACCAAATAGCAGAATACCCTGAGGTAGTGGGTGCTATAGACTGCACGTAAATGTGCATCAAAGCACTACCCGGTGAGCGGGATAGGGTCTACATCAACCAGAAGGGCTTCCCCTCCATCAACTGCCAGGTTGTGTGTGATGCCCAGGGCATTATAATGAATGTGTGTGCTGGCTGCCCTGGAAACTATCATGACTCCCACATCTGGCATATGATGCAGCTGTACCAAAGATTTGAAAATGGGGACATCCCTTATGACCACATAGTGGGGGATGCTGGTTACGCACTGGAGCCATGGCTGATGACACCCATCAGAAATGCACAGACACCTGAACAAGAACTCCATAAAGAGGCACATGCACAGACCTGAATCATAATAGAGTGTGTGTTTGGGATGCTCAAGTCACTGTTCCAGTGCCTGGACATATCCGGTGGAGCCTTGCAATACTCACCAGCTACATGTACCTAAGTTGTCATCATATGTGCCATGCTACACAATATGATCCTGCGCAAACAGCTGCAGCAGGAACAGCATGGGGCAGTGCCATACAGCCCCCCATCATTGCCAAGGCCTGTACCGGCACAGAGTGACTCAGAGGAGGAACAACCTGAGCCTACCCCAGTAGGCAGAAGGAGGCGTGCCCAGTATGGTCAGGCCTTGGCAAAGAGACAAGGCATAGCACATACAATGACATGGTAGGAACCCAGGGAATGACACCTTTCTCTGACTCACACATACAGTAAAAGGGATGCCAAACATGACACTACCTGTGCTTAACCATGTATAGGGAGTTTACTATGTGCATCCGATATGGTCAGCCCTCCAGCACCATCCTCAGTACTGGCACAGCCACAAGGTAAGTCACTCTCCCTATCAATTGCTGAATGGAGTAGTATGTTTTGTTACTTGTATCTATGGTATGGATGTGAGCATGCAAGGGAATCAGGTGGCTGAATGGTTTGCCAAAAGATAGTAGACACCTATAGTGGCAGCATGAAATCTGTAACAAATACTGGTGTCACCATAGTAGCCAGTACTAGACAAGGTGACAAAACCCACTGCAGGAAATGTGGTGGGCCAAATGTGTATCCATAGGACACACACATGCCAGAAGTCAGGAAGTTTCACATACCCAACAACAGTCTCAGCCAGCAGGACAGTTGGAGACAAACACAAAGAAAGGCTGTGCTAAGGCCTCTAATTGATGGCTATGGAGAACAGCCCCCCTCCAGACCTACACAGACAGACTACAACAGTTCAGGCAGTGGGATGTTAGTTCTGAAGGGTAAGAAGTCTGAATCTGAAATGTAGGTCAATAAAATCTAAGAACTGTAGTACACTGATATGCCTCTAGTCTGCATGATAGGCCAAAATACAGAATGAAATGGAGTACCTAAAATACCAGTACAGTCATAGCAAATGTGTACAGTTACGAACACAGCAAGGAGTGCAGTCCCAGAAATGAAGACCTCCGAAGTAATAAAAACAGCTGTGTACAGTTCTCAGGTGTGCCACCCCCCCCCCCCCCACACACACACACACACAACCCTATGTAGAAATGTAGTAATATGTATGTGTAGGTATAAAAACAGTGGAGCACAGATTACCTGAGCTGGCCAAAGTAGCAGGATAGATTGTAGCAAGTGTACAATATGCAGGGCTGCGTGTGTTAGGTTGATGTGTGTTGCATATTGTGTGAGGGTGGTCAGCAAGTAGGCATGGTTAGGTTTGTCCTGGTGACCATTGGCCAGCACTGCTGATGACAGGGCCATGTTCTCACAACTGTAGTGCCAAACACAATGCATCCCAGCAAAACACATTCCAGCAGTAAGCCATAGTAATTGTTTGGATGTAATATATATGTCACCATCTGAAAGATGGATATGGCATGAATGTGGGCCCAGACATACAAACAGTACACAGGTGAAAGTACCCCAGACAGACAGTGTACACTATGTCACTGTCAAATGGACACACCTTTGGAATTGTACATACAGGTTAGCAGCACATTAGTTGGGTTTGTAGTATGGAACACTGATGTTGTCTGGCCAAACACTGGCAGACCACAAAGGTCACAGGTATGAAGTATTGAAACTTCTGATGTCCCTGCACAAGCCAGCATAAGTGAAATGCCCCACGTATATCTGTGAGTCAGATGCAAGTAGCTTCCATAGCACACATGCACCCAGCTCAGCCCACCATCACCCACATGTATCTTACAGATCTTATCCCTGCTGTTGGGAATGAGTGCAATATGACTCCCACCTCTGTATGGAAATAGCCACAGAATGCAGCATGCTGAAGAGGTGCCCCATGCAGGTGTGTCCCTAGCTGTAAGCAGCACCCTGCCAACATCCACACCACTGATCAATAATGACAGAAACTATTGACTTTAACACCTTGAACACCTAGTCTGTCACCCCAGGGGAATAAAGTGGTTTGCTGTCTGGGACTGTAGGAGTGACACAATGCAATGGCCTGTTACAGCTGGCCTGCATTGCTACCAAATGCCCTACAGTCCTCTGCCAAAGGCCTGTGTCTCACCCGTACTGCCAATTTATGTTAAGTCATGAACTCCCAAATAACAACATAACACAGTCCACAGAACCCAAATGCAAGGGCGTGTCGACAAATCCCAGTAATATGTCCACCATGTCCTACTGCATGAACTGTGGACCAACACCAAATTACTGCTGGGGTGAAGTGATAACTATAGGAAACTTATCAGATAATGTTTGCATAATGTTTAGAAGAGGACAGAATAATGGAGGGGGTAGGAGCATGGATGCCATGGAGTGTGTGAATTCAGAAACTCAGCCGTGTGCACATACTATCCCTGCCTGAAAATACAGGAATGGGTGGTTACAAACCTGCTTGTAAACCACAATGTGAAAGGGAAATGTCCAGAAATATGACCCCTGCTTCTGGGTAACCTGTGTGAACCTGTACAGCTGTGAGGTATGGCCACAGCAGGATATGGTCATACTGTCACGTTGATGGATGTACAAGTAGGGGATCCTCAGCCACCACTGTACCAAGGTGCGAAACCATTTACACAGATCCATTAGCAAGGGTCTGCAGCTTCCCCTCCACAATGGCATGATTGTGAAAGAATATGTAGGCTGCAGGCCACAATACTGGACACAGCTGCATTCATCCTGTGTTACCCAGGAAATTACTGCAGGCAAATATGTATACCTGACAGTAGTTGATGACATAAAACATCACAGTGTAAAACAGTACATATGTCTGAATATCTCTGCTAACACCAAAACCATGTAGCAGAAGCAGGACAGACACAATTACCTACAGTGACCCACTATCGTTTCCCCATTTTGACCCCATATTGTCAACTGATCTACAGATATCCCGCAGAAACAGGTTGCTGGCTGTAGGTGTAGAACACAAAAGCCTGCACTGAAGTACAACCTACCTGGAATGGATTCACACATTCAGTACAGAAGGTCATGCTGGGCATGCTCCCACACTTAGAGAAACAAAGCCCATGTCTGTCAACAAAATACTGAAAGGTCATAGTGGACATGCGCCCACACTTAAGAAATGAAGCCCATGTCTGGCAACGTGTCTGGCAAATGAAGCCCATGTCGGGGTTGGGAGAGTGGTGCAATGGTTAAGGTGTTTGCCTTACAAACACAAGGTGGAGGGTTTGAGTCTCACAAGGGATAATTGGCTAGCCTTAAAATGGCTCACAAGGTCAGTTAGCTTAGTACTAATCTATGAACCTATGAACAACACTGGACTATACATATCTGACAGTCGCAGATGTTTGTGCATGCACTCCACATTGAACACCAGTCATGCTTTTCACACACAATGGATAGGATTACACACACATATATCCAAGGACAACATACTATAATAGGCCAAAATTACACATACATAGATGTGTGGAAGAGAGTGACAGACAGTGACAAAGAGCCTCCCATCATGAGGCCTGTCCCACCCAGCACATATCCAATTGGCTAAAACCACAGGATGTGCAAATGTCAATCACTGTAGACATTTCCCTCTGGTATCCCTCAGCACGATAGTGTCTGTGGTGCTTGTGATAACTGGGTAACATGACTGTGAAAGTCAGTATTCATCTAACAGTTGTATACACATACCTGTGAAATATAAACCTGTGTGTGTCTGAGTGTTGTGTGTCTGCTTCCAGATTAATGGTTTAGGGCCCATGCACACACACTACACCCCCCCCATTGCCATACTATGGCAAGCCTGCTGATATCATCCACCTTGAAATACACCTTTGGTGAAGGAATAGCCCTATAAGCTCCGTGGCACGTGCTATAATGGCATAATGCTATAGTGTGATGTACTAGTTAGGTAGGAGTTCTAATGTGAGACATGGCATGTGTGTGTGTGTGTGTGTGTGTGTGTGTGTGTGTGTGTGTGTGTTTGTAGGAATCAATGCTTTTGTGGCCATTCACAGTCACTACACTCCCCATTGCCCTACTTTGGCAAGTTTGCTGATGTCATTCACCTTGAAATACACCTTTGGGGAAGGAGTAGTCCTATAAGTCTAATGCTGTAGTGTGATGTACTAGCTAGGGAGGGGTTCTATTCTCAGACATAGCAAATGTAGAACTTGGTGTGTGTGTTTGTCTGTGTAGGGATCAATGCTTTTGAGGCCATTCACACTCACTACAATATCCATTGCCCTACTTTGGCAGGGCTGCTGATGTCATTCACTTTGAAATATACCTTTGGGGAAGTAATAGCCCATTAAGCTCCATGGTGCATGCTATAACTGCATAGTGCTGTAGTGTGATGCACTAGTTAGGTAGCAGTTCTAATTCCAGACATGGCAACTGTAAAACTTTGTGTGTGTGTGTTTGCTTGTCTGTGTAGGGAGCAATGCTTTTGAGGCCATTCACAGTCACTACATCTTCCATTGCCCTACTTTGGCAAGCCTGCTGATGTCATTCACTTTGAAATGCACCTTTGGGGAAGGAGTAACCCAGTAAGCACCATGGCTATAACTGCGTAATGCTGTAGTGTGATGTACTAGTTAGGTAGGAGTTATAATCCCAGACATGGCAACTGTGAGACTCGGTGTGTGTGTGTGTGTGTGTGTGTGTGTGTGTGTGTGTGTGTGTGTGTGTGTGTGTGTGTTTTCCATTAGTATCCTGTGTGGAGGTAGCTGTGACTGTGTAATAACAGGACTCATTGTGCAGTGGGTTTTGCAAATTTCTTATATGGTGGGCCTATTATATATCACAATGTCCACCTTACAAGGATAACAGATGTCAAACAGCAGAGAGGCTGGGGTAGACAATCCATACCCCTACATGTGACATCATGGCTTGGGGAACAATATAGCCAACCCTTGTATTACCCAGAGACCACTCTCCACTCATGTCTCATGCAACAAACACACTTGGCTAGGCAACAACCACTATGTTGGTAGTTCCCTGCATATTGCCCACAGATAGTAACCATGGTGTGACTGCATTGGACTACAGAGGATATGGCACCCTGTCCCATCCCTTCTTCTTCTTCTTTTGGCTTTTCCTGGTAGTGGATCACCTGTCTGCTCATGTTTGGCAGTGGAATTTTACAGTGTCACATTGCCAGCCCGAAGCCCAACCTTCTACAGAAGGCACACACATGCACACACTCACACCTAGGGCCAATTTACAGTGTCCAATCCACCTACAGCATGTATTTGGGATGTGGAAGGAAACCAGAGCACCCAGAGGAAACCCACGCGACCACATGGAGGACATGCAGACTCTGCACAGAAGGCACCCCAGCTGAGGATCGAACCGGAGAATCTCTTGCTGTGAGGCTGCAATACTAACTGCTGCACCACCGTGGTCTCTGTTCCATCCCTGCAATAGACAAATCATTGCATACAGTGGTCCTTCACTATGTTCCCCACTGGATGCCTGAAACAACTGTAGAGTCAGCAAATGTAACCCACAAAGGACATACCATGCCTTATACGCATGCCCTGTATGGACAGATGCCACTGACACCAGTCAATACCTGTATCATGCTGTCAATGTAGGTGAAGTGTCAACCTGGTTTCCATTGCCAGTCCTCACCACATGAGGTCAGGAATGGCACATCTGATGATAACAATCTGTCTACACAACATGCTCCAGACACCCCAGGTACACTTCCACATGTCACAGAACATGCATGTGGGATGTGTGCACATCCCAGACACCGTCCATGTTATGGAATATAGAACACATACATGGCAAGCATTGCACAGCACTGGCCACCCACAATAGTAGTCCAGATGAGTGGATGGTGAATACAATACCCACCTGTGTGGGCCAATCCAGACACTACACCCCTGAGCCACACTGCAGACCATTGTCATGTGGCCTGATGCCAAGGTATACCCTTTACCTAGCCTTGTACAGCCTTCTGGGACAGTCAACCACTACACACCTGTGAAGCAATGCACCCATGCATGTAAGTACTGGCAAACCTGTGTCTGTGTGTGTGTGGAGTATAATGATTTGGACACCATGTACACATTTGTCACTACACCTCCCATTGGCCTATTGAAGCATGTCTTCTGATGTCAAATGCCGTGACATACCCTTTGCCCATATATCAGCCTGATAACCTCTGTGGTGCATGTTATACCTGCGTATTACTGTAGTGTGGCAAATTAGTTAGTTATGAAGTCTAATCCTGACCCAGCCAACTGTGATAATGTGTGTGAGTCCCTGAAAGAGTGTGGCTGTGTTGTCCTTGACACATGTACTTGTGAACAGACACAAGTACTACACCTACGTTATCCCGCCTTTATCACCGTTGCTGATGTCACTCACCATCCAATATACCTTTAGACAGCTCACCTACATGTATGCTCTGTGGCACATGCAATAACTCCATAGACATGTAATAGCAATACATAGTCAGGCAAGGGTTTGAAACCCCATACTGCTAAGTATGTGACACAAGCATGCTTAGCTTTTACTCTCCTACCCCCTACCTGTCTTACTTTGTCTCTGTCTGTCTCTCTCACTCCCTCTCTGGTGGATATGGAGAAGTACACCTGCTTTGCTTAGGCAGTAGCTTGTGTTTTGTAAGTGATGCTCATGATCACCTGATGGCCTGTGCACGAATTGCAGTCATCCACTAGCTGAGTGCATGTGGAATAACTGTGGTAACATTCCCATAGCCAATTGTATGGAAATACACTCCTATAACTAGGAACATCACGTGGGTGTTGGCCCTTTTCATTCACTGTGAGCAGGACTTCATGTCAGTGTTTGACAAACAGCATCACAGATGGTAGCGAGATATACCTCTAATAATGTACACTGTGGAGACAGGCTAACAAACAGGAGTAGGATGTTCCAGACATGACTACAGAATGTAAGTTTTGCTTTTCTGCATTTGGAGTCATGTTGGTTTAACTGGGTTTGTGTGGATATGGCTGGCCTACATGATGTAATACCTGTCATGACAGTGTTATGTGTTTGAGAAAACTCCCACCTGTAGGGTTATCTGCAGACTGACTAGTGTTTGGAGTCTTATGTGTCCTGTGTTACTCACAGATTACCTTTCTTAGAACTGCAGAAGCATAGTCTGAGGATTGCAGTCAGTAGATGGTGACAGCCATGAAAGTTACTGACTTCATATCCCTCAGAGGACATATGTAACAACAAACCCTGTTACAACAGTAAATGTATGAGGTTACCACAGCAACATGTCAATATTGGCCCTGTGTTTGTGCCTCCAGCCACAACTCTGTCAACCTTTGTACATATGTCATGCAGTAAGAGAGGCATATGTTCAGTACACCATTATTTATTGACATCTACCTGATAACAAGCCAGTGAGATATCAGACTGCTAGACATGTTATGTATAGTAGGGGGTTATATTTGAGGACATAACATGGACATTCTGTGGCAGCATGTACAATAGTGAGGTCTGTGTACTTATGGTGATTGTCAACAGTGTGTGTATGGCAAATATGTACCTTGGCCTGTGTACAGACTGTGGTAGACGTCATTGTTCTTCATCCTGTTCTGTCTGATGTTACATGCTGCTTCAGTGTATGGTACACTATTGGCTTACATGTTTGTAGGGCCAAACCCACACATGTCCCATACCACAGACAGGCATTGGACCACACTATGTAGTGGCCCAGTATATGTAGGGTTAGTGCGTGAGTGGCACATATGAGGCTGGTGTTGATCAGGCAGTCCATATACTGTAATATTAAGCTCACTTACCATATGTGGCTGTGGCTGTGTTCACATTGGTTGTGGGTATGCACTTTCACACAGGTGTCTGTTACTCTGTGCTGTGACATGCCTGTAGAACCTGCTATATTTGCAGGTACATGTGTATTCCCCCATAAGAAATGTAGGCCAGTGTTGTGGCAGTCTGCCTGTAGTTTGCACGGTGCTTTGTTACATGCCTAGCAGCTTAGTGTACTTACCCAGTATGATGTTATGTCCAGATATTTATCAGATGTATTGCTGCTGGGCCACCATAACTGTCATGTATTTCTGACAAAGCAGTGGGATGCTGTACAGATGTATGTCACTAACTAGTGGGTAGTATGTAGCCATGTGACCTCTGCATCACTGGTTATTATGTGTTAGGACAGACAGGAGTGTGTGAATGCATACACTGTGTGGGTACATGTATTCCAGTATTTATGTGATATACCCATTTACATGGCTGTTAACATCCACATTGTCAGGCTTGGTCCACATGTCTTGCACTTAGGGGTTCTGTGTATACCTCTGGACTGACCAGAGTGTGTTAGACTGTCCACATTTATTGGTCATATCTCTCCTGTATTCTACAGGACCATTACTGTGATATCAGTGGTACTGTACTATGATGACCTTAGGATGTCTGTCAGTAACTGATGGCATATATGTCCGTAGCAGATGTGACCTCCCACACATACAATTTCTGTTAAGACAATCCCTGTTGTAGCAACAGTCTACATATATACCTGCAATATGTACATGACATCCCCTTGCACTAAGAGGTTGAGACTACTAGTGCTGAGGTATGACTCCACTCCATGCTCTGGACATATATTAAACATATATGTGTGTATCACCACAAAGGTGCTCACACAGGGTAAACAAACCAGCAACCAGAGCCAATCCAATAACAAGGATAAATCCAATAAACAGATGCTGGAATAAAATAGAGCTGTATAGGATAAACCACATACAAACTGTAATGTAAAACAGGTTTATTCACAGACAGAGGTTAGCACTTTCACCCGATAGGGCTTCTTCAGATCATAGACATTCACAAAATACAAAAAGTTTAAATACCATCTTTGGCAGGAAAAACATATATTTCTCCATTCTTAAAGTGATAGACCTCCATTACATAAACATATAAGAAATATACTATAAAATATACATATAAATGTATAAGATATATACTGAACTGATTCATATTATTCAATGTATATAGAAAACAGTATACAAATAATGTGGGCATACATGCATAAAATGCATAAACATGTACACTGCATCTATAACATATCACATTCAAGCATTAAAATATGCATAAAATATACTTAAAAACCTAGCACACTCCTAATTGATCTTGAGCCTTCTCAACCTCAAAAAAGGTTTAATAGACACTTTGTCATTTAGGCCAGGATATTGATCCGACCTAAATCTCACAATCCATTTAACTTCCTGACCTTCAGTATAAGTCCTAATATCCCCACCCCTATGACTGGGTGTATCTTCTCTATAACCCTAAATCTAAAGGCATGGGTGGCATCAGTATCTAATATATGTCTCGACAGGGCATTAATAGTTGACTTAATCCTGATCTGATAAAGGTGCTCACGGATTCTATCCCTCAGCTTTCGATTAGTCTTGCCCACATAGAACATCTGACAAATCTCACAGGAGGCAATATAAACAACATTTTCAGACATACAATCAGCAGATACTCGAAACACATACTTAGATGAATCAGAAGGATGAATAAAACCATTGTCAGAGTCAATAAACTCACAAAAATTACATCGTCCACAAGGAAAAGTCCCATGGCCATCAAACATCTCTGAACCAAACCTGTTATTCGGGAAACATAGAATCCTCTTTAAGTTCAGCTTGTTCTTATATACAAATTGAGGGGCATCACCTGTAACCTCCCTGACTTCGGGGTCAACCATCAATACATCCCAATGAGCCCTGATAATGTCTTTAATCTGTCCAACATCCTTGGTGTAAAAAATCGGTAGCCTAACTGACCCAGTACCAGGTCTGTCACCACCCTCTAGACCTCCCATGGAGCTCACCCTAGGCATACCTTCCTCATGTCCTGTCCAACATATGACTCTGAAAAATATGGGTAGCTGCACCTAACCTCAAACTAGAGATCCCTGTCACACCCTTCTCAATGTCACCAGCCTCATATGCCAGGGCAGTAAACCTTTCACAACGTTCTCCCAGCTCATGGGCAAAACCTACATTTGAGGGATTATATCTAGAAACCCTCATGGCTTGACCCCTGACCACATTCTGAAAAACGTAGCCAGGGTGCATGCTGTGTCTATGCAGGAGAGCATTCTTATGACAAAAGTTCCAGTACACACCTGTGTTCAACATCCCATTATCTAGTCTCTCCACACAGACATCCAAAAAAGGAATCTTAATATCTGAAAATTCATAGCTAAACGTCAGGTACTCACTAACATTATTTACTTCTTCTACAAAGCTAACCAACTCATCTGATGTACCAGTCCCAATAAAAAACAGGTAGTCTACAAAACACCTGTAAAAAAGCACTGATGACACATAACACAATGTCTTAAACAAGAATTCTCTCTCCCAAGCTGCCATAAAGAGATTGGCGTAGCTATTGGCACACGAGGTGCCCACAGCTACACCATCTCATTGTAAATAACAATGTGTACCAAAACAAAACACATTATTCTCCAGTACTACCTCTAAGAAGGTCATAATAAGATCAATCACTGGCCCAGCAAGTGTAGAACAATCCCTGAAATAACCATACACCTTTTCCACTTCCTCCCTATTGGGAATGACAGTGAAGAGTGACTGAACATCCATGGTCACAAGTAGAAACTCGAAGTCACTAAGAACCAACTTCATAAACGTATACAAATCAAGCAAGAACTGCTTGATATCCTTCAAAATGTACTCATTAGCATCCACTATAGGGTCTAAGGAATTTCTCTATATAGATAGAGGAGGGCTCTGTAGACCATCCCCTACCCAAGACAATTGGTCTCAATGGTGGTCTCTCCCTGTTCTTATGTATTTTGGGGAGACCCTGGATCATGGGTATTTGAGGGTCATCAACTGGCAAATACTCAAAAAGTCTCTCAGTTATAATCTGACTCTTCACCAGATCTTCTAACATACAATGAATCCTTTTGACATGTTCAGATACAGCACCACTATCAATAGGACAGTAAAACTTCTCATCACTCGAAATTAATATCATAGACTCATCTCATCACTCAAAATTGATATCATAGACTCATTGTAGAGTGTCATAGCCATGACCACAACACAACCATCTTTATCAGCGGGCCTTATGGCAATGGTAGAATTATTACACAGTCATGTCAGAGCACTTCTTTGTGCATATGTTAAGATTACTTCTCCTCAAGTTCTGTGCATCACCCATAGACCTCCTCTTATACAGGTCATTCTCAACCAGTTTACTAAAAGCTGCCACTAAAGGGTGCATCACTGGTACATATTGACTTGGTTTCCTAAACTCCCTGGCACCAAGATTCTCTGGTCTCCCTTTAAACTCAATGTTCAGGGACAAATTCCTGATGAACAACTTAAAATCCACTATGGTCTCAGTGAAATCACTATAAGAGGTAAGAATGAAAGTGAGGCCTTTAGACAAAACCCCATTTTCATCAGGAGTTAAGGTATAGGAAGAAATATTGCATATCAATTCTTCCCTGTTCTCTCTCACATCCTCTTGAGATTGTGGTTTGGGAGGGAAGCCGCGGATAACTTCCATTTCTGCCTACCTCTGCTCATTGATCTTGTTCTTCCCTCCCTTTGTTCCAACCTGATAGGGAAAGGGTGGTGGGCACTAAAGTCATTCACAACCTCTTTACCACCCTCACCAGAATGGCTCGAGGCACAGTTTGTTTCCTTTCTCACAACAACATCAGTATTTTGTATGGCTGAAGATGTCATACAATGTGTAACTACATCTGAGCTGGTCCCAGCTTGATTCTCATCAACAACATCTTTCAACACAGCTGTAATAACATTATCAGACCCAACAAAATGATCATCAACACTGGGTCCATTCAAAGCAATGTTATTGCCATCATTACAAGAGGCTAAATCATGAGCCCTAGCATTCATTTTATGCGTAAAGCTAAGCAGTGCTAATATACGGTTAAACGTACAGGCGCTTACACTGTGTAGGCTTTGCTTACCAGTACGCAAATGTGCTTAGCTATAATATTGCAGCAATGCTGTCACTTGCTAAGCATGGTAACAAGTGTTCACATTCTAGTCTGATAACATAGCAGGGCAATGACATCTTTAGTAAATGTATGTAATGACATGTACATAACATGTATCTATGTGCTGTCTTTTCCCTCTAGGGATTGAGTATGGAGTGTAATTGGAGACTGCTGAACTATACATCTGCATTACTTAATGTTGATTGATTGATTGTTATCCTCTGGCCCAGTCTTTCTTTACTGTTGTACT
The DNA here is from genome assembly GCF_019279795.1 of Protopterus annectens. NCBI lineage: Eukaryota > Metazoa > Chordata > Ceratodontiformes > Protopteridae > Protopterus > Protopterus annectens. The sequence continues at coordinate 679,909,222 of NC_056737.1, read as the reverse complement.
ACTTGAAGGCCTTGGCCTGGACAGCAACATATGTTATGCTTTCTGATTACTGTATAAAATGATCTGCTTGAAAGTTGCATTACTCAGTTAGTATGTATTTCAAAGACCTAACAGCTATATGACATGGCATATACAACTGTAAAAGTACACAAATAAACATTTCTTATGTATGCAAACTTGTGTGTGGTGTCATATCCTTTGACTTCTCTGTGGGTATA